>NW_026109236.1:0-66203 GCF_024516045.1 Bombus affinis
TATAACGTATAGCGTTATAAAGTATTACCTCATATCGTATAAGGATTTATACTATTACGTTATAACGCATAACGTTATATTGCATCACTATATCACCTATAACGTTATATTGCATCATGACGTATAACGTTTATAGTATTACGTTATAACGTATAACGCTATATTGCATCACTATATCACTTATAATGTTATATTGCATCACTATATGATGTATAACGTTTATACCATTAGGTTATAACTTATAACATTATATTGCATCACTATATCACTTATAATGTTATATTGCATCACTATATGATGTATAACGTTTATACTATTAGGTTATAACTTATAACATTATATTGCATCACTATATGAAGTATAACCTTATATACTATTACGTTATAACGTGTAACGACATATTGCACTACTATGTGACGTATAACGTTATATACTATCACGTTATAACGCATAACGTTATATTGCACTACTATATCACTTATAACGTTATATTGCATCACTATATGATGTATAACGTTTATACTATTATGTTATAACTTATAACGTTATATTGCATCACTATATGAAGTATAACGTCATATTCTGTTACGTTATAACGTTTAACGTTATATTGCATCCTTATATCACTTATAACGTCATATTTCATCACTATATGACGTATAACGTTTATGCTATTACGCTATATCGAATAACTATATATTGCACCAATATCAGAAGTATAACGTTAGATACTATTACGTTATATCGTATAACGTTATAATGCATCACTATTGGACTTATAACGTTATATTGCATCACCATAGGACGTATAACGTTATATACTACTACGTTATAACGTATAAGGTTATATCGCACCACTATGTGACGTATAACGTAACATTGCATCACTATAGGACGTATAACGTTATATTGCATCACTATATGAAGCATAACGTTATATACTATTACATTATAAAGGAATAACGTTATATTGCACCACCATAGGTCATACATCGTTATATTGCACCACTATACGACGTATAACGTTATATACTATTACGTTATAACGAATATCGTTATATTGCATCACTATATGACGCATAACGCTATGGAGTATTACGTTCTAACGCATAACGATATATTGCAACACTATATCACTTATAACGTTATATTGCATCACTATATGACGTATAACGTCATATACTATTACGTTATAACATATAACGTTATAAGGTATAACGTTATATAATAGTGCGTTATAACGCATAACTTTATATTGCATCACTATATCACTTATAACGTTATATTGCATTACTATATGACGTATAACATTATGGAGTGTTACGTTATAAGGCACAACTATATATTCCATCACTATGTGACGTATAACGTTATATACTAGTACGTTATAACCTATAACGTTATACTGGATCACTATATGACGTATAACGTTATATACTATTACGTTATAAGGTATAACGATATATTGCATCACTATATAAAGTATAACCTTATATACTATTACGTTATAACGGATAACGTTATATTGCATCACAATATGACGTATAGCGTTATACACTATTACGTTATAACGTATAATGTTATATTGCATCATTGTGTGACGTATAACGTTATATACTATTACGTTATAACTTATAACAATATATTGCATCACTATATGACGTATAACGATATAGACTATTACGTTATAACGTCTAACATTATATTGCATCACTGTATCACTTATAACGTTATATTGCATCACTATATGACGTATAACGTTATATACTATTACGTTATAAGGTATAACGGTATATTGCATCACTATATGAAGTATAACCATATATACTATTACGTTATAACGGATAACGTTATATTGCATCACAATATGAAGTATAGCGTTATATACTATTACGTTATGACGTATAACGCTATTTGCATCACTATATGACGTATAACGTTATATACTATTACGTTATAAGGTATAACGGTATATTGCATCACTATGTGACGTATGACGATATTTAGCAACCCTATATGACGTATAACGTTATGAACTATTACGTTATAACGTATAACGATTTATACTCTTACGTTATAACGCATAACGTTATATTGCATCATTATATCACTTATAACGTTATATTTCATCACTATATGACGTGTAACGTTCATACTATTACGTTATAACGTATAACGCTATATAGCATCACTATTTGATGTATAACGTTATATACTATTACGTTAATACGTATAACGCTATTTGCATCACTATATGACGTATAACGTTATATACTATTACGTTATAAGGTATAACGGTATGTTGCATCACTATGTGACGTATGACGACATATAGCATCCCTATATGACGTATAAGGTTATGAGCTATTACGTTATAACGTATAACGTTATAGAGTATTACGTTATAACGTATAACGATTTATACTATGACGTTATAACGCATAACGTTATATTACATCACTATATGACGTATAACGTGATACACTATTACGTTATAACGGATAACGATATAATTCATCACAATATTACGTATAACGATATACACTATTACGTTATAACGTATAACGTCATATTGCATCTCTATATGACGTATAGCGTTATATACTATTACGTTATAACGTACAGCGTTATAGAGTAATACCTTATATCGCATAACGATTTATACTATTACGTTATATCTAATAACGTTATATTGCATCTCTTTATCACTTATAACGTTATATTGCATCATGACGTATAAGGTTTATACTATTACGTTATAACATATAACGTTATATTGCATCTCTATATGACGTATAGCGTTATATACTACTACGTTATAACGTATAGCGTTATAAAGTATTACCTCATATCGTATAACGTTTATACTATTACGTTATAACGTATAACGTTATATTGCATAACTATATCACTTATAATGTTATATTGCATCACTATATGATGTATAACGTTTATACCATTGGGTTATAACTTATAACATTATATTGCATCACTATATCACTTATAATGTTGTATTGCATCACTATATGATGTATAACGTTTATACTATTTGGTTATAACTTATAACATTATATTGCATCACTATATGAAGTATAACGTCATATTCTGTTACGTTATAACGTATAACGTTATATTGCATCCTTATATCACTTATAACGTCATATTTCATCACTATATGACGTATAACGTTTATGCTATTACGCTATATCGAATAACGATATATTGCACCAATATCAGAAGTATAACGTTAGATACTATTACGTTATATCGTATAACGTTATATTGCATCACTATTGGACTTATAACGTTATATTGCATCACCATAGGACGTATAACGTTATATTGCATCACTATATAAAGTATAGCGATATATACTATTACAGTATGAAGGAATAACTTTATATTGCACCACTGTAGGACATGTAACGTTATATTGCACCACTATATGACGTATAAAGTTATATACTACTACGTTATAACGTATAAGGTTATATCGCACCACTATGTGACGTATAACGTAACATTGCATCACTATAGGACGTATAACGTTATATTGGATCACTATATGAAGCATAACGTTATATACTATTACATTATAAAGGAATAACGTTATATTGCACCACCATAGGTCATACATCGTTATATTGCACCACTATACGACGTATAACGTTATATACTATTACGTTATAACGAATATCGTTATATTGCATCACTATATGACGCATAACGCTATGGAGTATTACGTTCTAACGCATAACGATATATTGCAACACTATATCACTTATAACGTTATATTGCATCACTATATGACGTATAACGTCATATACTATTACGTTATAACCTATAACGTTATAAGGTATAACGTTATATAATAGTGCGTTATAACGCATAACGTTAAATTGCATCACTATATAACGTATAACGTTATATTGCATTACTATATGACGTATAAAGTTATGGAGTATTACGTTATAAGGTATAACAATATATTCCATCACTATGTGACGTATAACGTTATATACTATTACGTTATAGCTATAACGTTATACTGGATCACTATATGACGTATAACGTTATATACTATTACGTTATAAGGAATAACGATATATTGCATCACTATGTGACGTATGACGTTATATACCATCCCTACATGATGTATAACGTCATGAACAATTACGTTATAACCTATAACGTTATACTGCATCACTATATGACCTATGACGTTATATACAATTACGTTATAAGGTATAAAGGTATATAGCATCACTATATGAAGTATAACGTTATATACTAGTAATTTATGACGCATAACGTTGTATTGCATCTCAATATCACTTATAACGTTATATTGCATTACTATATGACGTATAACGTTATGGAGTATTACGTTACAACCTATAACGTTATACTGCGTCACTATATGACGTATAACGTTATATACTCTTACGTTATAGTGTATAGCGGTATATTGCATCACTATATGAAGTATAACCTTATATACTACTACGTTATAAGGTATAACGATATATTGCATCACTATATGAAGTGTAACCTTATATACTATTACGTTATAAGGTATAACGATATATTGCATCACTATATGACGTATAACGTTATATACTACTACGTTACTCCCTATAACTTTATACCGCATCACTATATGACGTATAACGTCATATACTGTTATAACGTATAACGTTATATTGCATTACTATATGACGTATACCGTTATGGAGTATTACGTTACAACCTATAATGTTTTAATGCGTCACTATATGACGTATAACGTTATATACTATTACGTTATAAGGTATAACGATATATTGCATCACTAGATGAAGTATAACCTTATATACTATTACGTTATAAGGTATAACGTTATATTGCATTACTATATGAATTATAACCTTATATACTATTACGTTATAAGGTATAACGATATATTGCATCACTAGATGAAGTATAACCTTATATACTATTACGTTATAAGGTATAACGTTATATTGCATTACTATATGACGCATAACGTTATGGAGCAGTACGTTACAACGTATAACGACATATTGCAGGACTATGTGACGTATAACGTTATATACTATTGCGTTATAACCTATAACGTTATACTGCATCACTATATGACGTATAACGTTATATACTATTACGTTCTTACCTATAACGTTATACTGCACCACTATGTGACGTATAACGTTATATACTATTACGTTATAAGGCATAACGATATATTGCATCACTAGATGAAGTATAACCTTATATACTATTACGTTATAAGGTATAACGATATATTGCATCACTAGATGAAGTATAACCTTATATACTATTACATTATAAGGTATAACGATATATTGCACCACTACATGACGTATAACGTCACATACTATTACGTTATAACCTATAACGTTGTACTGCATCACTATATGACCTATAACGTTATATACTATTACGCTATAAGGTATAACGTTATATTGCATCACTATATCACTTATAACGTTATATTGCAACACTATATAACGTATAACGTTATGGAGTATTACGTTTTAACGTATAACGTTATATACTATTATGTTATAGTGTATAACGGTATATTGCATCACTATATGAAGTATAACCTTATATACTATTACGTTATAACCTATAACGTTGTACTGCATCACTATATGACGTATAACGTTATATACTATTACGTTATAAGGTGTAACGTTATATTGCATCACTATATCACTTATAACGATATATTGCATTACTATATGACGTATACCGTTATGGAGTATTACGTTACAACCTAAAATGTTATAATGCGTCACTATATGACGTATAACGTTATATACTATTACGTTATAAGGTATAACGATATATTGCATCACTAGATGAAGTATAACCTTATATACTATTACGTTATAAGGTATAACGATATATTGCATCACTATATGAAGTGTAACCTTATATACTATTACGTTATAAGGTATAACGATATATTGCACCACCATTTGACGTATAACGTCATATACTATTACGTCACAACCTATAACGTTATACTGCGTCACTATATGAAGTATAACGTTATATACTATTACGTTATAAGGTATAACGATATATTGCATCACTATATGACGTATAACGTTATATACTATTACGTTACTCCCTATAACGTCATATTGCATCACTATATGGCGCATAACGTCATATACTATTACATTATAACGTATGACGTTGTAGAGTATTACGCTATAACTTATGACTACATATTGCATCAGTATATGACGAATAACGTCATATACTATTACGTTGTAACGTATAACGTTATATTGCATCACTATATGACGTATAACGTTATATATAATACGTTATAAGGTATAACGATATATTGCATCACTATATGAAGTATAACCTTATATACTATTACGTTACAACCTATAACGTTATATTGCATCACAATATGACGTATAGCGTTATACACTATTACGTTATAACGTATAATGTTATATTGCATCATTGTGTGACGTATAACGTTATATACTATTACGTTATAACTTATAACAATATATTGCATCACTATATGACGTATAACGATATAGACTATTACGTTATAACGTCTAACATTATATTGCATCACTGTATCACTTATAACGTTATATTGCATCACTATATGACGTATAACGTTATATACTATTACGTTATAAGGTATAACGGTATATTGCATCACTATATGAAGTATAACCATATATACTATTACGTTATAACGGATAACGTTATATTGCATCACAATATGACGTATAGCGTTATATACTATTACGTTATGACGTATAACGCTATTTGCATCACTATATGACATATAACATTATATACTATTACGTTATAAGGTATAACGGTATATTGCATCACTATGTGACGTATGACGATATTTAGCAACACTATATGACGTATAACGTTATATACTATTACGTTATAAGGTATAACGGTATGTTGCATCACTATGTGACGTATGACGACATATAGCATCCCTATATGACGTATAAGGTTATGAGCTATTACGTTATAACGTATAACGTTATAGAGTATTACGTTATAACGTATAACGATTTATACTATGACGTTATAACGCATAACGTTATATTGCATCATTATATCACTTATAACGTTATATTTCATCACTATATGACGTGTAACGTTCATACTATTACGTTATAACGTATAACGCTATATAGCATCACTATTTGATGTATAACGTTATATACTATTACGTTAATACGTATAACGCTATTTGCATCACTATATGACGTATAACGTTATATACTATTACGTTATAAGGTATAACGGTATAATGCATCACTATGCGACGTATGACGTTATATAGCATCCCTATATGACGTATAATGTTATGAACTATTACGTTATAACGTATAACGATTTATACTATTAAGTTATAACGCATAACGTTATATTGCATCACTATATGACGTATAACGTTTATACTATTACGTTATAACGCGTAACGATATATTGCATCACTGTATGACGTATAACGTTATGGAATACTACGTTTCAAGGCATAACGTTATATTGCATCACTATATCACTTATAACGTTATATTGCATTACTATGTGACGTCTAACGTTATATACTATTACGTTATAAGGTATAATGATATATTGCATCACTATATGAAGTATAACCTTATATACTATTACGTTATAACGGATAACGTTATATTGCATCACAATATGACGTATAACGTTATGAAGTATCACGATTTAACGTATAACGACATATTACAATACTATGTGACGTATAACGTTATATTCTATTACGCTATAACGTATATCGTTATATTGCATCACTGTATGACGTATAACGTTGTATACTATTACGTTATAAGGTATAACGATATATTGCATCACTATGTGACGTATGACGTTATGTAGCATCCCTATATGACGTATAACGTTATGAACTATTACGTTATAACGTATAACGTTATAGAGTATTACGTTATAACGTATAACGATTTATACTATTACGTTATAACGCATAACGTTATATTGCATCACTATATCACTTATAACGTTATATGGCATTACTATATGACGTATAACGTTATGGAGTATTACGTTATAAGGTACAACTATATATTCCATCACTATGTGACGTATAACGTTATATACAATTACGTTATAACCTATAACGTTATACTGGATCACTATATGACGTATAACGATATAGACTATTACGTTATAACGCCTAACGTTATATTGCATCACTATATGACGTATAACGTCATACACTATTACGTTATAACGGATAACGATATAATTCATCACAATATTACGTATAACGATATACACTATTACGTTATAACGTATAACGTCATATTGCATCTCTATATGACGTATAGCGTTATATACTATTACGTTATAACGTACAGCGTTATAGAGTAATACCTTATATCGCATAACGATTTATACTATTACGTTAAAACATATAACGTTATATTGCATCTCTATATGACGTATAGCGTTATATACTACTACGTTATAACGTATAGCGTTATAAAGTATTACCTCATATCGTATAACGATTTATACTATTACGTTATAACGCATAACGTTATATTGCATCACTATATCACCTATAACGTTATATTGCATCATGACGTATAACGTTTATACTATTACGTTATAACGTATAACGTTATATTGCATCACTATATCACTTATAATGTTATATTGCATCACTATATGATGTATAACGTTTATACCATTAGGTTATAACTTATAACATTATATTGCATCACTATATCACTTATAATGTTATATTGCATCACTATATGATGTATAACGTTTATACTATTTGGTTATAACTTATAACATTATATTGCATCACTATATGAAGTATAACCTTATATACTATTACGTTATAACGTGTAACGACATATTGCATTACTATGTGACGTATAACGTTATATACTATTACGTTATAACGCATAACGTTATATTGCACTACTATATCACTTATAACGTTATATTGCATCACTATATGACGTATAACGTTTATACTATTACGTTATAACGCGTAACGATATATTGCATCACTGTATGACGTATAACGTTATGGAATATTACGTTTCAAGGCATAACGTTATATTGCATCACTATATCACTTATAACGTTATATTGCATTACTATGTGACGTCTAACGTTATATACTATTACGTTATAAGGTATAATGATATATTGCATCACTATATGAAGTATAACCTTATATACTATTACGTTATAACGGATAACGTTATATTGCATCACAATATGACGTATAACGTTATGAAGTATCACGATTTAACGTATAACGACATATTACAATACTATGTGACGTATAACGTTATATTCTATTACGCTATAACGTATATCGTTATATTGCATCACTATATCACTTATAATGTTATATTGCATCACTATATGACGTATAACGTTTATACTATTACGTTATAGCTTATAACGTTATATTGCATTACTATATGACGTATAACCTTATATACTATTACATTATAAAGTTTAACGATATATTGCATCACTATATCACTTATAATGTTATATTGCATCACTATATGACGTATAACGTTTATACTATTACGTTGTAACTTATAACGTCATATTGCGTCACTATATCACTTATAATGTTATATTGCATCACTATATCACTTATAACGTTATATTGCTTCACTATATGACGTATAACGTTATGGAGTATTACGTTTTAACGCATAACGTTATATTGCATCACTATATCACTTATAACGTTATATTGCATCACTATATGACGTATAACGTTATATACTATTACGTTATAAGGTATAACGGTATATTGCATCACTATATGAAGTATAACCATATATACTATTACGTTATAACGGATAACGTTATATTGCATCACAATATGACGTATAGCGTTATATACTATTACGTTATGACGTATAACGCTATTTGCATCACTATATGACATATAACATTATATACTATTACGTTATAAGGTATAACGGTATACTGCATCACTATGTGACGTATGACGTTATTTAGCAACCCCATATGACGTATAACGTTATGAACTATTACGTTATAACGTATAGCGTTTTATTGCATCACTATATCACATATAACGTTATATTGCATCACTATATGACGTATAACGTTTATACTATTACGTTATAACTTATAACATTATGTTGCATCACTATATGAAGTATAACCTTATATACTATTACGTTATAACGCATAACGTTATATTGCATCACTATATAACTTATAACGTTATATTGCATCACTATATGACGTATAACGTTATGGAGTATTACGTTTTAACGCATAACGTTATATTGCATCACTATATCACTTATAACGTTATATTGCATCACTATATGACGTATAACGTTATATACTATTACGTTATAAGGTATAACGGTATATTGCATCACTATATGAAGTATAACCATATATACTATTACGTTATAACGGATAACGTTATATTGCATCACAATATGACGTATAGCGTTATATACTATTACGTAATGACGTATAACGCTATTTGCATCACTATATGACATATAACATTATATACTATTACGTTATAAGGTGTAACGTTATACTGCATCACTATGTGACGTATGACGTTATTTAGCAACCCCATATGACGTATAACGTTATGAACTATTACGTTATAACGTATAGCGTTTTATTGCATCACTATATCACTTATAATGTTATATTGCATCACTATATGACGTATAACGTTTATACTATTACGTTATAGCTTATTACGTTATATTGCATCACTATATGACGTATAACCTTATATACTATTACATTATAAAGTTTAACGATATATTGCATTACTATATCAATTATAACGTTATATTGCATCATGACGTATAACGTTTATACTATTACGTTGTAACTTATAACGTTATATTGCATCACTATATGACGTATAACGTTTATACTATTACGTTATAACTTATAACGTTATATCGCGTCACTATGTGAAGTAAAACCTTATATATTATTACGTTATAACGCATAACGTTATATTGCACCACTATATCACTTATAACGTTATATTGCATCACTATATGATGTATAACGTTATAGAGTATTACGTTTTAACGCATAACGTTATCTTGCATCACTATATCACTTATAACGTTATATTGCATCACTATATGACGTATAACGTTATGGAGTATTACGTTTTAACGCATAACGTTATATTGCATCACTATATCACTTATAACGTTATATTGCATCACTATATGACGTATAACGTTATATACTATTGCGTTATAAGGTATAACGGTATATTGCATCACTATATGAAGTATAACCATATATACTATTACGTTATAACGGATAACGTTATATTGCATCACAATATGACGTATAGCGTTATATACTATTACGTTATGACGTATAACGCTATTTGCATCACTATATGACATATAACATTATATACTATTACGTTATAAGGTGTAACGTTATACTGCATCACTATGTGACGTATGACGTTATTTAGCAACCCCATATGACGTATAACGTTATGAACTATTACGTTGTAACGTATAGCGTTTTATTGCATCACTATATCACATATAACGTTATATTGCATCACTATATGACGTATAACGTCATATTCTGTTACGTTATAACGTATAACGTTATATTGCATCACTATATCACTTATAATGTTATATTGCATCACTGTATGCCGTATAACGTTTATACTATTACGTTATAGCGCATAACGTTATGCTGCATCACTATATCACTTATAACGTTATATTGCATCACTATATGACGTATAACGTTATATGCTATTACGATATAAACTATAACGTTATACTGCATCACTATATGACGTATTACGTAATATACTATTACGTTATAACGCATAACGTTATATTGCATCACTATATGACGTATAACCTTATATACTATTACATTATAAAGTTTAACGATATATTGCATCACTATATCACTTATATCGTTATATTGCGTCATGACGTATAACGTTTATACTATTACGTTGTAACTTATAACGTTATATTGCATCACTATATCACTTATAATGTTATATTGCATCACTATATGACGTATAACGTTTATACTATTACGTTATAGCTTATAACGTTATATTGCATCACTATCTGACGTATAACCTTATATACTATTACATTATAAAGTTTAACGATATATTGCATCACTGTATGACGTATAACGTTATATACTATTACGTTATAACGTATAACGTTATAGAGTATTACGTTATAACGTATAACGATTTATACTATTACGTTATAACGCATAACGTTATATTGCATCACCATATCACTTATAACGTTATATGGCATTACCATATGACGTATAACGTTATGGAGTATTACGTTATAAGGTACAACTATATATTCCATCACTATGTGACGTATAACGTTATATACAATTACGTTATAACCTATAACGTTATACTGGATCACTATATGACGTATAACGATATAGACTATTACGTTATAACGCCTAACGTTATATTGCATCACTATATGACGTATAACGTGATACACTATTACGTTATAACGGATAACGATATAATTCATCACAATATTACGTATAACGATATACTCTATTACGTTATAACGTATAACGTCATATTGCATCTCAATATGACGTATAGCGTTATATACTATTACGTTATAACGTACAGCGTTATAGAGTAATACCTTATATCGCATAACGATTTATACTATTACGTTATATCTAATAACGTTATATTGCATCTCTTTATCACTTATAACGTTATATTGCATCATGACGTATAAGGTTTATACTATTACGTTATAACATATAACGTTATATTGCATCTCTATATGACGTATAGCGTTATATACTATTACGTTATAACGTATAGCGTTATAGAGTATTACCTCATATCGTATAACGATTTATACTATTACGTTATAACGCATAACGTTATATTGCATCACTATATCATCTATAACGTTATATTGCATCATGACGTATAACGTTTATACTATTACGTTATAACGTATAACGTTATATTGCATCACTATATCACTTATAATGTTATATTGCATCACTATATGATGTATAACGTTTATACTATTAGGTTATAACTTATAACATTATATTGCATCACTATATCACTTATAATGTTATATTGCATCACTATATGATGTATAACGTTTATACTATTAGGTTATAACTTATAACATTATATTGCATCACTATATGAAGTATAACCTTATATACTATTACGTTATAACGTGTAACGACATATTGCATTACTATGTGACGTATAACGTTATATACTATTACGTTAGAACGCATAACGTTATATTGCACTACTATATCACTTATAACGTTATATTGCATCACTATATGACGTATAACGTTTATACTATTATGTTATAGCTTATAACGTTATATTGCATCACTATATGAAGTATAACGTCATATTCTGTTACGTTATAACGTATAACGTTATATTGCATCTCTATATAACGTATAATGTTATGAAGTATTACGTTATAAGGTATAACGATTTATACTATAACGTTATAACGCAGAACGTTATATTGCATCCTTATATCACTTATAACGTTATATTTCATCACTATATGACGTATAACGTTTATGCTATTACGCTATATCGAATAACGATATATTGCACCAATATCAGAAGTATAACGTTAGATACTATTACGTTATATCGTATAACGTTATATTGCATCACTATTGGACTTATAACGTTATATTGCATCACCATAGGACGTATTACGTTATATTGCATCACTATATAAAGTATAGCGATATATACTATTACAGTATGAAGGAATAACTTTATATTGCACCACTGTAGGACATGTAACGTTATATTGCACCACTATATGACGTATAAAGTTATATACTACTACGTTATAACGTATAAGGTTATATCTCATCACTATGTGACGTATAACGTAACATTGCATCACTATAGGACGTATAACGTTATATTGCATCACTATATGAAGCATAACGTTATATACTATTACATTATAAAGGAATAACGTTATATTGCACCACCATAGGTCATACATCGTTATATTGCACCACTATACGACGTATAACGTTATATACTATTACGTTATAACGAATATCGTTATATTGCATCACTATATGACGCATAACGCTATGGAGTATTACGTTCTAACGCATAACGATATATTGCAACACTATATCACTTATAACGTTATATTGCATCACTATATGACGTATAACGTCATATACTATTACGTTATAAGGTATAACGATATATTGCATCACTATATAAAGTATAACCTTATATACTATTACGTTATAACGGATAACGTTATATTGCATCACAATATGACGTATAGCGTTATACACTATTACGTTATAACGTATAATGTTATATTGCATCATTGTGTGACGTATAACGTTATATACTATTACGTTATAACTTATAACAATATATTGCATCACTATATGACGTATAACGATATAGACTATTACGTTATAACGTCTAACATTATATTGCATCACTGTATCACTTATAACGTTATATTGCATCACTATATGACGTATAACGTTATATACTATTACGTTATAAGGTATAACGGTATATTGCATCACTATATGAAGTATAACCATATATACTATTACGTTATAACGGATAACGTTATATTGCATCACAATATGACGTATAGCGTTATATACTATTAGGTTATGACGTATAACGCTATTTGCATCACTATATGACATATAACATTATATACTATTACGTTATAAGGTATAACGGTATATTGCATCACTATGTGACGTATGACGATATTTAGCAACCCTATATGACGTATAACGTTATGAACTATTACGTTATAACGTATAACGATTTATACTCTTACGTTATAACGCATAATGTTATATTGCATCATTATATCACTTATAACGTTATATTTCATCACTATATGACGTGTAACGTTCATACTATTACGTTATAACGTATAACGCTATATAGCATCACTATTTGATGTATAACGTTATATACTATTACGTTAATACGTATAACGCTATTTGCATCACTATATGACGTATAACGTTATATACTATTACGTTACAAGGTATAACGGTATGTTGCATCACTATGTGACGTATGACGACATATAGCATCCCTATATGACGTATAAGGTTATGAGCTATTACGTTATAACGTATAACGTTATAGAGTATTACGTTATAACGTATAACGTTATAGAGTATTACGTTATAACGTATAACGATTTATACTATGACGTTATAACGCATAACGTTATATTACATCACTATATGACGTAAAACGTTTATACTATTACGTTATAACGCATAACGTTATATTGCATCACTATATGACGTATAACGTTTATACTATTACGTTATAACGCATAACGTTATATTGCATCTCTATATAACGTATAACGTTATGAAGTATTACGTTATAAGGTATAACGATTTATACTATAACGTTATAACGCATAACGTTATATTGCATCCTTATATCACTTATAACGTTATATTTCATCACTATATGACGTATAACGTTTATGCTATTACGCTATATCGAATAACGATATATTGCACCAATATCAGAAGTATAACGTTAGATACTATTACGTTATATCGTATAACGTTATATTGCATCACTATTGGACTTATAACGTTATATTGCATCACCATAGGACGTATAACGTTATAGTGCATCACTATATAAAGTATAGCGATATATACTATTACAGTATGACGGAATAACTTTATATTGCAACACTGTAGGACATGTAACGTTATATTGCACCACTATATGACGTATAAAGTTATATACTACTACGTTATAACGTATAAGGTTATATCGCACCACTATGTGACGTATAACGTAACATTGCATCACTATAGGACGTATAACGTTATATTGCATCACTATATGAAGCATAACGTTATATACTATTACATTATTAAGGAATAACGTTATATTGCACCACCATAGGTCATACATCGTTATATTGCACCACTATACGACGTATAACGTTATATACTATTACGTTATAACGAATATCGTTATATTGCATCACTATATGACGCATAACGCTATATACTATTACGTTATAATGTATAACGTTATATTGCACCACTATATGACGAATAACGTTATATACTATTACGTTATAACGTATAACAGTATATTGCATCACTATATGAAGTATAACCATATATACTATTACGTTATAACGCATAACGTTATATTGCATCACTATATGACGTATAACGTTATGGAGTATTGCGTTCTAACGCATAACGATATATTGCAACACTATATCACTTATAACGTTATATTGCATCACTATATGACGTATAACGTCATATACTATTACGTTATAACCTATAACGTTATAAGGTATAACGTTATATAATAGTGCGTTATAACGCATAACTTTATATTGCATCACTATATCACTTATAACGTTATATTGCATTACTATATGACGTATAACATTATGGAGTATTACGTTATAAGGCACAACTATATATTCCATCACAATATGACGTATAGCGTTATACACTATTACGTTATAACGTCTAACATTATATTGCATCACTATATCACTTATAACGTTATATTGCATCACTATATGAAGTATAACCTTATATACTATTACGTTATAACGGATAACGTTATATTGCATCACTATATGACGTATAACGATATAGACTATTACGTTATAACGTCTAACGTTATATTGCATCACTATATCACTTATAACGTTATATTGCATCACTATATGACGTATAACGTCATATACTACTACGTTATAACGGATGAAGTTATAATTCATCACAATATTACGTATATCGTCATATTACATCTCTATATGAAGTATAGCGTTATATACTATTACGTTATAAGGTATAACGGTATATTGCATCACCATGTGACGTATGACGTTATATAGCATCCCTATATGACGTATAACGTGATATTCTGTTACGTTGTAACGTATAACGTTATATTGCATCACTATATCACTTATAACGTTATATTGCATCACTATATGACGTATAACGTTATATACTATTACGTTATAAGGTATAACGGTATATTGCATCACTATATGAAGTATAACCATATATACTATTACGTTATAACGGATAACGTTATATTGCATCACAATATGACGTATAGCGTTATATACTATTACGTTATGACGTATAACGCTATTTGCATCACTATATGACATATTACATTATATACTATTACGTTATAAGGTATAACGGTATATTGCATCACTATGTGACGTATGACGATATTTAGCAACCCTATATGACGTATAACGTTATGAACTATTACGTTATAACGTATAACGTTATAGAGTATTACGTTATAACGTATAACGATTTATACTATGACGTTATAACGCATAACGTTATATTACATCACTATATGACGTAAAACGTTTATACTATTACGTTATAACGCATAACGTTATATTGCATCACTATATGACGTATAACGTTTATACTATTACGTTATAACGCATAACGTTATGCTGCATCATTATATCACTTATAACGTTATATTTCAACACTATATGACGTATAACGTTCATACTATTACGTTATAACGTATAACGTTATATAGCATCACTATTTGATGTATAACGTTATATACTGTTACGTTTCGCTATCCAAATTTTGAAATTTTAAACAATGTAGTAGTCGCTGCCACCAGAAACAGTCTAAGGACTGTTTCAATTAGATATTTCTTGTTAGATTATGTAGCGTTGATCGGAGTTTAGGCCACTGGTCAACAATCTCCACGTTTCGGCTAACCTGCTATGCGCAGGAATACTAGCACGGGAGAGGATTGTTTGGAATAAACAATTATATTATAAATAATTATTACAGGCGGAATTAATGACGAATTATACTAATCATTGATATTATTTATTATTTTAATTATTAGTTATTAATAATAATTAAAGTTAACTCACCTGACGTTGGTCTCCGCTGATGAACGGGCAGGCCGCTGGGGTGATTCCGGTTTTACAAAGATCGACACTTCTATAATTTTTCGTTTTAATCTTTATTTAATTTGAACAGTGTAAACAACAGTGTGTCCGGACGTGTTTAACAATTCGAAATTCTAACACAAAAACTTGAGCCAACTATTGTTTTAATTCTAACTGACTAATAATAATTATTTTATAATTCGAACTGACTAATAACATTTAAATCTCGTAATTCTTAAACTCGAACTGGAACGAACAATTATTCTCTAATCCTAACTTAAATTCTAATTAAATCAACTGAACGAACTGATATCAGACTCACTCAAATTCAATTGAACGACTAACAATTACTCTCCTTATTTTCGCTAAATTCTCCTGTACCAACTAATCACAATTGCTCTATCCTATTTCTTTATTCTAACTGAATTACTCTTCTTTAATTTCGTTAAATTCTCCCGAACGCTAACAATTTCTCTGACTATATTCTAACTGAACCAACTAATGGCAGTTACTCTCTTTTCACAATTACTCTGATTGTTCTAACTGAACCACTAACAATTAATCGCTAACGCTAACGCTAACAATTAATCTGACTCTTCTTTATTTTTCGCTAAATTCTCCCGAACGCTAACAATTACTCTCTTCTATTCCTTTATTCAACTGACCCGCTAACAATTACTCCGATTTGAATTGTGTCGCTACGCTTTTTATAATGACATCCCCAATGGGATGACAGTCACGTGACAGTTCGTTCCGGTGGGAATCGCAATGCTGCAGGTTTTTAGAGTTTCCATGAGAGAACGTGGATTTTGATGATTACAGGTTATGTTGAGTGATGGACACAAAAGCGTCCGCGCCTGTGCGAACTGTATGAGTATGTGTTTTTAGTATTCTATCTCGTTTCGCATGTTGTTTGTTTCCTTAAACTTGTGAATTTGTTTTAGCGCAAGAGGAAGAAGATATGTGAATGGTACGAGATGACGTGATCGACGTGCGTGTGTGAATATGTGCGAGGGATGATGCTGAAATGGCGGTTTTCCATCCAAATAGGCACAGTGGCACCTTCGTTGGCGTCGTGTCCTGATGATCTTTTGACAATTTGGTTTTATTTGACAATATGAGATATATTTTGCTCCTTGTAGATTTATATGTCCATATTTGCTATATATTAAATCGTGTATATTTTATATTACCTTCTTGTTATTAGGTTATTAGTTGTGTAACTCCAGTTTCTGATCTATGGAAAGTGGTGAAACGTCTTCACGAAATACAATTTCATTCGTTTTCCTCCCTTGCATTGGCACGCTGTGAGTGGTGTCGACTTCCAGATGAGGTTTGTGCATCTTGATTATTATGCATTTAATGATAGATACTTTGTCAGAGGTTCCCATGCGGATTGTCTCGGTGTGTATCTTGTTATGATTTCTTTTATTTAGTTCATCCTGCTTCTTTCGTGTTTTATTCACTGCATATGATATTTCAGTGCAAGAAAAAGAAGAATTGTAAAGAATCCGTAAGTGGCCCTAGAAGACGCAGTCATCGTGTGAGGTGTTGTCGGCAGGAACGAAGAGTCGAAGTTGTTGAAGAAGTCGTGTGACATTTGTATTGTTTCCGGTTATATACAACGCTATTTCACATATCTATGTATATATATATATTATTATATTATTATATATTATTATACTAAATCTTCAGTTGGTTTAGTTGAATGTTCAGTAATGTAATTTTTACAAGGTGGTTTTGTATATTAGATGAGTAGTTGTTCGATATAATAATATGTGTATATATATATATACATTTCACAATGTAATTTTCCATTATGTAAAATATATATATGCATATGTATATGTGCGCGTATTGTTATTCTCATTGTTTCTCGGATCGTTAATTGGTTGAATATTCCATAATGTGGATTTCGTATATAATTCTCTAGGTTTGTAGAAATGTAAATCTATATATTTATTTCTTTGCGTTTTAATGGTTTAATAACGTATACATACATATATATATATATATATATATTATGAATTTTTCCCAAAGATACGCGTACGCATGTGTATATCTATATATGTGTGTGTCGCAGAGTAATCTTGTATACAATTTTCACTTTTATTAGAATGCTGGTGTAATGTAGTATATTTTATTTCTTTTATATTTTATTAGATTACCAATTATTCAGATTCACGAAGTGGGTCACACACACAGATATGCATACACGTGTGTGTATATACATGTGTTTTCGCAGAGAAATCTCATACATTTGAATCGCGGTTTGTTTTATTTATTGGTTCATTTAATTATTTCATTTTATTTGTATTTTATATGTCATTGCTGATTGGTTGTAGTGTTTCTTCTTATTGATTCATTTATTTCATTTTGATTGTCTGTCGTATAATTCTTTTTATTTTGATTGGTTAGTTATTAGTTAATTTATTATTATTGGTCGTGTTTAATTATTCATAAGTTATTGGTTCGTGGCGTCACGTGCGGAACGCGGGACGTGACACCCCCGCCCTTGGTGTTCAAATTTCCGAAGGAAATTTGACTGATCGTAGCAGATGTAGTTGCGATTGGTTGTTGGTCCATCCTAACGGGCAACAGCGCGAACTACAATTCCTTACATCAAAAGATTTCTTTGGGGTTATTGTGTCGTGTTAAGATTGACATTTATGCATTGCAGACAAAATATCGCGGGTTGGAGTTTTGTTATTTGTATTTCACACAATCTACAACGCGCTCTTTGAATTTGTGTGCATAAAAACGTGTTGGAGGGTCTTCGTATGGGTCGCGATAGCCTAAGTCTAGATTATCGTACCCGTCTTTTTATTATTTTTTATTAGAAATATAATTTATTTGTAAGGTATTAAAGTTACTACATACATGCGTTGATTGGTGGTGGATGTCCCTAATATGTGGTGACTTTTGCCAATATCGAATTAATTATCTATCTGTTAATTGTTTTTAACTTTATTTTAGTAGGTGACGTGTAATTCGAATAAAATTAATATTATTTATGTATATGTGTTTCATTGCGCGTGCGTAAGGACTATTCCCTATTCGTGACAATCTAAGATGGCCGTTCATGAATGTCTCTAGTATATGGTGAATTTTATTCATGCGGTTTTGTTATTTATTTGTTAATTATTTGTGACTTTATTTTAGCAGTTGACGTATAATTGAAGTGGGAATAATATTATTCTGTATTTATTTTAGTATGTATAATTATTGCATGTAGTTCATTGCGCATGCGTGAGAACTGCTTCACGCTCGCGACGGATTTCCAAAATGGATGTTTGTGTACGTCTTAAATAAGAGTGTGGTGTTTTGTAAATTTGTTTGATATTGTAATAATTGTTTTGTTACTTAGTTTCAACTCCGTTCTAGTGAAGTGTCAACGTCTAGTTTTGTGTTCGTCGTAATGTGTATGTTTAATTTAACATTGTTTTGTATTTGTTGTAATATGTGTATATATACTGTGTGTTATTTTAATGTAATAGCGTGTGGATTATATCGTTGTCGAAAATATTAATTACTAATAGAATCGTTTCACTGTTTAATTATAAGGTAGTTTATATTTATGTAGCTTTTGTTTAATTGGTTTAATCTAATGCGTGCATAGTGTCACCAGTCACCACTGTGTAGTATAACCTTATTTCTTTATACGTAATTTAATATAGTAATGTTGTAATAGCTTAACACAATATGATAATTCCTAATTTTAATCATGTTTGATTATTAATGCTCGGCTAATCTATCTTGATTAATTTCTAGCCTATTTCTATTTTATTAGCTATTTCTATATCTTCCCTATTAATCTGTTGTTACTTAGTAATTATGTGATTTATTATTAGTGATTTATTATTATTTCATATTTGTATAGTATAATTTTTTGAGCTAATCTATGTATTATTGGTTAAAACTTGTTTATTGAATTATTACCATTTGTAGTTTCTCAAATCCTATTCCTTCGATGCTGCGTTACCGTGTGTAAGGCATCATCCGGTTTTCATTATATTCAAAATACTTACTACAGATACCTTTATTCATCCTATATTTGTGAGTATAAACATATCATTTAGTTAATTAATTCAATATGCACGTAGTGCATTGTGTGAGCGACCGCTATTGTGCATTACAAATCTGTTTCTATATGTGAGGTATAATAATAATCCTGTAATGTAAGTCGAGACTAATTCATGTATTATAGATTAGAACTTGCACACTATATTATTAATGTTCATAGTTACTTCGTCTTTATTCTCCAAGTCTACACGCTACGTCGCTCACGCAAGACACCTACCCGACGTAATTGGCAATCTTGTTGTAAGTTTTAATAGTATTATTTCTTTTCATATATGTCAAGGCAATTGAGGCCAGTTCTTGCATTCGTTTCAGCTGGCAGTCGTATTCTATGTTCTACGGAGTGGATCCATAATTTATCTCTGCGGAATTCCTGCATGTACACTTCCTTCTACAATGATTAGTTGTGGACTAGGTACTTTTTACTTTCACTGCCTTTAATTATGTTATTGAATTAACACGTTTTATAGAACGCAAATAGTAATCTTTCTTTTGTTTTTAGGTTTCCACTATCTGCACTATTCGACAAGCAGTGTCGCACTTACTTTGGTTTAACCACGATATTGTTATAATCGTTTAGTACTATTATATTTTGTATTAAGGTAATTGAGGTTAATTCTTCCATTTGTTTCAGATGGCTGTCATACGTTATGTTTTACGAATATGGGCTTATGGCATGTCTTTGCATATACACTTCCTTTTACAATAGTTAATTGTTCACAAGGTACTTTTCACTTTCACCGTTTTAATCACTTTATTGAATTAATACATTTTATATTTGAGTAATGTTTAGAAAGTACATAGTAATTTCCTTTTCTTTTTAGGTTTCCATTATCCGCATTATTCGACGAGCAGCACTGCACTACATACTACTGTACTGTGTTACCTTCTGAAAACGTTTCGTTTATTGTTTATTTCGGTTATGCGCTAATTTTAACTTATTTAAGTGCACTGTTCGCGGAATCCCTTTCACTTCAATCATGACGTTTTGGTTTTCTAAAATTTCTAACACTCTATGCGGTCCCGAATATTGGTCGGAAAATTTTCCTCTTCTGGGTTCCTTTAATAGATATACTAGATCTCCTATTTTGAAATTTTGCGGGTTGATTCGTCTGTCATAGTATTCTTTTGACTTTAATTTGGATTTTATCAGATTTTCTCTTGCCATTTGTTGAACGGTGACGATTTTATCGAACAGGTCTCTGAGATACTTTGCATATGTTGGTTCCATATTCTCCTCGGTTATCATCTCGCCAGTAGTTATCATTCTCTGGCTAAGTGTCCAAAGACTAGTTCGTGTGGGGAGAATTTTGTTCCTTCGTGTACGGAGGTATTGTAGGAGAACATGGCTAATTCCACCCATTCGTCCCAGTTTCTGGAATTTTCGATGTACAGGTTGAGGTATTCAGTTAATACGTGGTGAGATCTTTCGATGGAGCCGTTGCTTTGTGGATGGTATGCTGACGTGGTATACCTTTTTATGCGAAATCTTTTTGCTACCTTTTTCATCAGCGAGGATGTAAAATTTGCTCCCTGATCAGTAAGGATAGCCCTCGGTGAACCGAATCGGCAAATGAATTGTTTTACGAAAACGTCAGCTATCTCGGCCGAAGAGATTCCTGCCATCGGGATCCCGATTGAATATTTTGTCAGTAAGTCTTGGATAGTTAATATGTATTTATTTCCCTTTTGTGTCTGTGGTAATGGACCGACGATATCCATACTAATTTTATCGAACGCTTTACCTGGTGTGTCTGTGAGCACCATGGGTTGCCTTGTTTTTATTCTGGTTAACTTTTTCAATTGGCATTCTTTGCATGTTCTCACGTATTCCTGGATTTCTTTCTTCATGGTTTTCCAATAGTAGTATTGTCGTACTCTTTGGTAAGTTTTTGTTACTCCCTTATGTCCTGCTACAGGTGATTCGTGCTTTTCTCGTATTATGTTGCTTCGCGCTTCCACCGGTGGGATAATTATTTCCCCGGTACAGATGGTAATAGCTATGGTTTCTCCCATGAATACTTCTTTCAGTTTCCTGATTGTATATCGCCAAGGTATTTCTTCCAGGTTTGTTTTGCTGATGCTAAAGGACGTTAATTGGTTTTCTTTTACCACATCCAGTAAAGATTTCAATGAGTTCGATATATTTTCTGGCGTTATTGGAGAGTTTCGATCTTCCTTTACGGGTAGGGACACGATGTATTTTCCGGAATCTTGATTCAATATTACTCTTCCCAACATTAAATCTCTATAATACGGCAGTTTTCCTGCTTCCTTCATTTCTAAGGCCCCTTTATCTATCGGAGTGCCATGTATATCGACGAATATTATTCTATGGTCGTTTACTCTCGTAATCGAGTCTCGCGTTTCCAAGATTCTTAGCTCTGAAAGTACCGCAGGCATTGCGTCCTTTCCTTGTTGCTGAATTGGTTCGGAAATTGTTATAGGGGGTTCTTCTTCATTCGTTTTATCGATGTCGGTTATCTCTTGAGTGATTGTTTCCTCGTCTGTGTTTACGTCGATTTCGGCTAATGCGTGGTCAAAATGTTTTGTGGGTGTTTCTTCTATGGTGACGTGTTTTCGAATGGAAATTTTTTCTTGTTTTCCTGGTCTATTGTGTTGCGATAGTTCGCGTGGTTTAACTTCAAACGTGGGGGAGTCTTCGGTTAGTGTGTCTAGTTCAAATCTCTTGGGTGCGGGATATCGACTCGGTGAATCTTCCTCTCTTTTCCTGATTGGCAAACAAACCTCAGGGGGGTTTCTAGATAAGGCGTCTGCATTCGCGTTTGCCTTACCTTCTTTGTGTATAATGTCGAATTCGAAATCCGCCAATTTTAGTTTCCACTTCCAAATTCTTGAAGTAGGATCTTTGATAGAATGCATCCACACCAGAGGTTTATGATCGGTTATAATGGTGAATTTTCTCCCGTACAAATACGGTCGGAAGTGCATTGCGCTGTAAACGATCGCTAGGCATTCCTTTTCTATCGTGGAATAATTTTGTTCGGCGGGGTTCAATAATCTTGAGGCGTATGCGATCGGTAGGTCTTTTCCGATAGGTCCTTGGCTTAGTACGCCGCCCACGGCATATCCAGATGCGTCTGTCGTGAGATTGAATGGTTGAGAGAAGTCCGGGTACTGCAAAATGGGTTCTGTTATAAGGGCTGTTTTCAAGGTGTTGAATGCATCTTCTTGGTTTTCCGTCCACTTGAACGCAACGTCCTTTTTTAGTAATTGCGTCAATGGTTTCGCAACCTTGGAGAAATTGGGTATGAACCTTCGGTAATATCCAGCTAATCCCAAAAATTGTTTAACATTTTTTGATTTCCTTGGCCGTGGAAAATTTGAAACTGCCTCGATTTTCTTTGGGTCAGGTTTAACTCCATTCTCACTGATTACATGTCCCAAATATTTTACTTCGTGCCGTAAGAATTCGCACTTGTCCGGTTGCAGTTGCAATTTAGCTCTCCGTAATCTGTCCATAAGTCGATTAAATTTAATCTCATGTTCGTGAATGGATGTGGAATAAATTACTATATCATCCAGATAAACGAACAGCTCTATTCCTTGCAACCCTGACAGTATCGAATTCATCAACCGCTGGAACGTTGCTGGTGCATTTTTCAGTCCGAAGGGCATTCGTTTGAACTGAAAATGACCATATGGCGTCGAGAATGCAGTTTTGTGGGCATCTTTCGATGACATACGGATTTGGTGGAACCCAGATGCTAGATCGAACGTGGAAAAGTATTTCGCACTTCCCAATTGGTCCAATATTTCAGTGATATTGGGTAGTGGATAGGCATCGCCTATTGTTTTGTCATTTAATTTCCTGTAATCAATAACCATTCTCCATCGTTTATTACCTTGAGAGTCCGGTTTCTTCGGCACGATCCATAATGGGGAGTTATACGGAGATGTCGATGATTCCACAACGTCCGTTTCTAGTAGTTCTTGAATCTGGCGGTTTATTTCTTCCCGATGTACGGGAGGATACCGGTATTGTTTAACATTGATCGGTATCTCATCTGTGGTAGCAATTTCGTGTTGTAAAACGTCTGTTCCTTCTAGTGTCTCCCCTGGGAGATGAAATCTATCTTGATTCTTCCGTATTAGCGCTTCGACGTTCCTCTTTTCTTCTTCATTTAAATGCTCTAGTCGCAATAATTCCATTATTTTGTCGAACCTATTTCCCTCAGATGCTGAAACGGCGTTGCACGTAGTATCAGAGGGCGGAGTAGGAGTTGCAAATTTTTTTATTACTATTGTGGGTAGGGTAAATTCGTAATCCCTCGAGGTGGTATTAATTATTCTTAAATAACCACGTCCCTTATGGTTTTTCACGACCGCATTTCCGAAATAGACTCCCTTAATCGGTTCGATTTTGGGGATGAATCCCTCAATTTCCTCCGGATTTGCGATATTTATGGTACAGGGTACCGAACTTCGTTTCGGCACAATTATCTTTTCTTTTGTATCAAACGGGATGTAGATATCCCCCCATTTGATATGTTTTTGCCCGTAATCCAAACGTGCTCTGTATTTTGCAAAAAATTCGGAACCTAAGATTCCGTCTTGATTGATCAGCAGGGAATCATCAACTACATGGAAAGTAACGGGGTGGCCCGCAACCTGTATTATTGTCTGCCCTAGGGTGACCAGGCTCGTTGCCGTAATTCCTCGAACTTCAATTATCTCTTGCTCGTTGATGATCGCTGACTCGGGTAAGGCAGGTTTCTTGATAATATTAATTTCTGATCCGGAGTCTAGCAGTAGATTCGCCTTCGTTTTCAAATCCGGGGAGACTATTCTCGCGGTAGGAGTATTTGAGGTTTCTTTTATTTCTATTGAAACCATCCGGAAAGGTCGACGTCCGAATCTGAGTCCAACACCCGGTGATACTTGTTTGCTTTCTTGTAACCCTCTTTCTTCGTTGATTGTTGGTTCTCCAGATTTCTTAACTGTTCTTGAGCACGACTGGATGATGGTTTTACCGGAATGTTCGTCGGTTTTACGGGAGTCGTTTGTCGCGTTCGGTTGACTACCGTGAGATCCGGTCTTCTCGTCGTAGCTTGTTCTCTTGAGCGGTTTATGGCGTTGCTCCTTCGAGGTTCGCTCCCTCCCCTCGAAGGATTCGACTCGTTTCCCGACTGCCCTGACGCGTAAGGCACAATTATTCCAGCGTCCACCCTTGCTTTGAATTTGTAGCAGTCTCTTACTAGATGCCCAGGCTTCTTACAGTAGTTACACATTATAAAATTTTGTCTAGGGACGTTCGGACGATTTTGCGCCGGCGGCACGAATCTTCGATCCTGGCGGTTATTTCCGTTGATATCGCGATTGTTGTTGTCGTTGCTAGGGCGGGAGGCGTTCCAGTTAAGACTGTTTGGGTTTCCTAGTCGTTGACATCGCGATCTGATATTTATTTGTTTCAGTTCTCGCGTAGCTCTCACGGCTTGGCAAAACGCGTCGTCTAGGGATTGATATCCGGCTAATTTTACCCGCATAAATACCTCGTTTGGGAGTCCTTTAACGAAGGCTTCTGTCGTGTCCCAATCTATAGTGTCTTGGACATCCGCGGACACGGTATCAAATCCGCATCTTTCCTCGTCCATTATTGCTAGCCTGAGATTTTTGACGCGATCTATGTAATCTAAGATCTCTTCCCCCGGTCGTTGAAACACCGTCGCTAGTTCACCTCTGTATTCGTTAATTGTTTTTCCCGGACCGAACATATTTTTTAATCTATTTCCGAAATCGTTCAGGGTTAATACTACACCGTCCTCTACGGCGAGAAACGCGTGTCCGCGTAGTTTGTTCATCAATAATTTTACTAGGTAGGGTTCTTGACTTCTTGTCACCATACTTCGAGCTCGTTCGCATGCCCTTAAAAATTGAAATACCGGTGGTCGATGGCCGTCGAACACTGGCACTGACTCGATCGCGTCTTTTAGTTTAATTGATTGAAAATTATCATTAATGGGTCTTATTCCTCGCGGAATTAACGGCGTCGATGTGGGAATTTCGGTATCTCTCGATTCCCTACTTGCACGCAGGTCTTCTTCCACTCTGCTTAGACTTGCATTAATGTCGGTTAGTACGCGAAAATTCTCGTCCCACGCTTTCAATTTTTCCGACAACAACGTAATCGTGTCCTCGCTTAGTGAGTCTCGTGCGACCGCCATGTTTTTTTTTTCCTTTCTTTTTGTATATGTTTATGTGTATGTTTCAGTTAATAAATTGAAAAAACTTTAAACCTATCAGCGTATGTTATTGTTTATACCAACTGTAATCCTCCGTGGAGCGTATCCCACCGCTGCCACCAAAATTTTTATCTATATATATATATATTGTTACGTTTCGCTATCCAAATTTTGAAATTTTAAACAATGTAGTAGTCGCTGCCACCAGAAACAGTCTAAGGACTGTTTCAATTAGATATTTCTTGTTAGATTATGTAGCGTTGATCGGAGTTTAGGCCACTGGTCAACAATCTCCACGTTTCGGCTAACCTGCTATGCGCAGGAATACTAGCACGGGAGAGGATTGTTTGGAATAAACAATTATATTATAAATAATTATTACAGGCGGAATTAATGACGAATTATACTAATCATTGATATTATTTATTATTTTAACTATTAGTTATTAATAATAATTAAAGTTAACTCACCTGACGTTGGTCTCCGCTGATGAACGGGCAGGCCGCTGGGGTGATTCCGGTTTTACAAAGATCGACACTTCTATAATTTTTCGTTTTAATCTTTATTTAATTTGAACAGTGTAAACAACAGTGTGTCCGGACGTGTTTAACAATTCGAAATTCTAACACAAAAACTTGAGCCAACTATTGTTTTAATTCTAACTGACTAATAATAATTATTTTATAATTCGAACTGACTAATAACATTTAAATCTCGTAATTCTTAAACTCGAACTGGAACGAACAATTATTCTCTAATCCTAACTTAAATTCTAATTAAATCAACTGAACGAACTGATATCAGACTCACTCAAATTCAATTGAACGACTAACAATTACTCTCCTTATTTTCGCTAAATTCTCCTGTACCAACTAATCACAATTGCTCTATCCTATTTCTTTATTCTAACTGAATTACTCTTCTTTAATTTCGTTAAATTCTCCCGAACGCTAACAATTTCTCTGACTATATTCTAACTGAACCAACTAATGGCAGTTACTCTCTTTTCACAATTACTCTGATTGTTCTAACTGAACCACTAACAATTAATCGCTAACGCTAACGCTAACAATTAATCTGACTCTTCTTTATTTTTCGCTAAATTCTCCCGAACGCTAACAATTACTCTCTTCTATTCCTTTATTCAACTGACCCGCTAACAATTACTCCGATTTGAATTGTGTCGCTACGCTTTTTATAATGACATCCCCAATGGGATGACAGTCACGTGACAGTTCGTTCCGGTGGGAATCGCAATGCTGCAGGTTTTTAGAGTTTCCATGAGAGAACGTGGATTTTGATGATTACAGGTTATGTTGAGTGATGGACACAAAAGCGTCCGCGCCTGTGCGAACTGTATGAGTATGTGTTTTTAGTATTCTATCTCGTTTCGCATGTTGTTTGTTTCCTTAAACTTGTGAATTTGTTTTAGCGCAAGAGGAAGAAGATATGTGAATGGTACGAGATGACGTGATCGACGTGCGTGTGTGAATATGTGCGAGGGATGATGCTGAAATGGCGGTTTTCCATCCAAATAGGCACAGTGGCACCTTCGTTGGCGTCGTGTCCTGATGATCTTTTGACAATTTGGTTTTATTTGACAATATGAGATATATTTTGCTCCTTGTAGATTTATATGTCCATATTTGCTATATATTAAATCGTGTATATTTTATATTACCTTCTTGTTATTAGGTTATTAGTTGTGTAACTCCAGTTTCTGATCTATGGAAAGTGGTGAAACGTCTTCACGAAATACAATTTCATTCGTTTTCCTCCCTTGCATTGGCACGCTGTGAGTGGTGTCGACTTCCAGATGAGGTTTGTGCATCTTGATTATTATGCATTTAATGATAGATACTTTGTCAGAGGTTCCCATGCGGATTGTCTCGGTGTGTATCTTGTTATGATTTCTTTTATTTAGTTCATCCTGCTTCTTTCGTGTTTTATTCACTGCATATGATATTTCAGTGCAAGAAGAAGAAGAATTGTAAAGAATCCGTAAGTGGCCCTAGAAGACGCAGTCATCGTGTGAGGTGTTGTCGGCAGGAACGAAGAGTCGAAGTTGTTGAAGAAGTCGTGTGACATTTGTATTGTTTCCGGTTATATACAACGCTATTTCACATATCTATGTATATATATATATTATTATATTATTATATATTATTATACTAAATCTTCAGTTGGTTTAGTTGAATGTTCAGTAATGTAATTTTTACAAGGTGGTTTTGTATATTAGATGAGTAGTTGTTCGATATAATAATATGTGTATATATATATATACATTTCACAATGTAATTTTCCATTATGTAAAATATATATATGCATATGTATATGTGCGCGTATTGTTATTCTCATTGTTTCTCGGATCGTTAATTGGTTGAATATTCCATAATGTGGATTTCGTATATAATTCTCTAGGTTTGTAGAAATGTAAATCTATATATTTATTTCTTTGCGTTTTAATGGTTTAATAACGTATACATACATATATATATATATATATATATATATATTATGAATTTTTCCCAAAGATACGCGTACGCATGTGTATATCTATATATGTGTGTGTCGCAGAGTAATCTTGTATACAATTTTCACTTTTATTAGAATGCTGGTGTAATGTAGTATATTTTATTTCTTTTATATTTTATTAGATTACCAATTATTCAGATTCACGAAGTGGGTCACACACACAGATATGCATACACGTGTGTGTATATACATGTGTTTTCGCAGAGAAATCTCATACATTTGAATCGCGGCTTGTTTTATTTATTGGTTCATTTAATTATTTCATTTTATTTGTATTTTATATGTCATTGCTGATTGGTTGTAGTGTTTCTTCTTATTGATTCATTTATTTCATTTTGATTGTCTGCCGTATAATTCTTTTTATTTTGATTGGTTAGTTATTAGTTAATTTATTATTATTGGTCGTGTTTAATTATTCATAAGTTATTGGTTCGTGGCGTCACGTGCGGAACGCGGGACGTGACAATACTATTACGTTAATACGTATAACGCTATTTGCATCACTATATGACGTATAACGTTATATACTATTACGTTATAAGGTATAACGGTATGTTGCATCACTATGTGACGTATGACGACATATAGCATCCCTATATGACGTATAAGGTTATGAGCTATTACGTTATAACGTATAACGTTATAGAGTATTACGTTATAACGTATAACGATTTATACTATGACGTTATAACGCATAACGATATATTACATCACTATATGACGTAAAACGTTTATACTATTACGTTATAACGCATAACGTTATATTGCATCACTATATGACGTATACCGTTTATACTATTACGTTATAACGCATAACGTTATGCTGCATCACTATATCACTTATAACGTTATATTGCATCACTATATGACGTATAACGTTATATGTTATTACGTTATAACGTATAACGTTATATTACATCACTATATGACGTATAACGTTTATACTATTACGTTATAACGCATAACGTTATATTGCAACACTATATGACGTATAACGTTTATACTATTACGTTATAACGCATAAAGTTATATTGCATCACTATATGACGTATAACGCTTATACTATTACGTTATAACGCATACGTAATGCTGCATCACTGTATCACTTATAACGTTATATTGCATCACTATATGAAGTATAAGCTTATTTACTATTACGTTATAACGCATAACGTTATATTGCATCACTATATCAACATAACGTTATATTGCATCACTATATCAACATAACGTTATATTGCATCACTATATGACGTATTTCGTTATATTGCATCACTATATGACGTATATCGTTATGGAGTATTACGTTTTAACGCATAACGTTATATTGCATCACCATATCACTTATAACGTTATATTGTATCACTATATGACGTATAACGTCATATACTATTACGTTATAACCTATAACGTTATAAGGTATAACGTTATATAATAGTACGTTATAACGCATAACGTTATATTGCATCACTATATCACTTATAACGTTATATTGCATTACTATATGACGTATAACGTTATGGACTATTACGTTATAAGGTACAACTATATATTCCATCACTATGTGACGTATAACGTTATATACAATTACGTTATAACCTATAACGTTATACTGGATCACTATATGACGTATAACGATATAGACTATTACGTTATAACGCCTAACGTTATATTGCATCACTATATGACGTATAACGTCATACACTATTACGTTATAACGGACAACGATATAATTCATCACAATATTACGTATAACGATATACACTATTACGTTATAACGTATAACGTCATATTGCATCTCTATATGACGTATAGCGTTATATACTATTACGTTATAACGTACAGCGTTATAGAGTATTACTTTATATCGCATAACGATTTATACTATTATGTTATATCTAATAACGTTATATTGCATCACTTTATCACTTATAACGTTATATTGCATCATGACGTATAAGGTTTATACTATTACGTTATAACATATAACGTTATATTGCATCTCTATATGACGTATAGCGTTATATACTATTACGTTGTAACGTATAGCGTTATAGAGTATTACCTCATATCGTATAACGATTTATACTATTACGTCATAACGCATAACGTTATATTGCATCACTATGTCACCTATAACGTTATATTGCATCATGACGTATAACGTTTATACTATTACGTTATAACGTATACCGTTATATTGCATCACTATATCACTTATACTGTTATATTGCATCACTATATGATGTATAACGTTTATACTATTAGGTTATAACTTATAACATTATATTGCATCACTATATCACTTATAATGTTATATTGCATCACTATATGATGTATAACGTTTATACTATTAGGTTATAACTTATAACATTATATTGCATCACTATATCACTTATAATGTTATATTGCATCACTATATGATGTATAACGTTTATACTATTAGGTTATAACTTATAACATTATATTGCATCACTATATGAAGTATATCCTTATATACTATTACGTTATAACGTGTAACGACATATTGCATTACTATGTGACGTATAACGTTATATACTATTACGTTATAACGCATAACGTTATATTGCACCACTATATCACTTATAACGTTATATTGCATCACTGTATGACGTATAACGTTTATACTATTACGTTATAACTTATAACGTTATATTGCATCACTATATTAAGTATAACGTCATAATCTGTTACGTTATAACGTATAACGTTATATTGCATCACTATATCACTTATAACGTTATATTGCATCACTATAGGACGTATAACGTTATATTGCATCACTATATAAAGTATAGCGATATATACTATTACAGTATGAAGGAATAACTTTATATTGCACCACTGTAGGACATGTAACGTTATATTGCACCACTATATGACGTATAAAGTTATATACTACTACGTTATAACGTATAAGGTTATATCGCACCACTATGTGACGTATAACGTAACATTGCATCACTATAGGACGTATAACGTTATATTGCATCACTATATGAAGCATAACGTTATATACTATTACATTATGAAGGAATAACGTTATATTGCACCACCATAGGTCATACATCGTTATATTGCACCACTATACGACGTATAACGTTATATACTATTACGTTATAACGAATATCGTTATATTGCATCACTATATGACGCATAACGCTATATAATATTACCTTATAATGTATAACGTTATATTGCACCACGATATGACGTATAACGTTATATACTATTACGTTATAACGTATAACAATATATTGCATCACTATATGAAGTATAACCCTATATACTATTACGTTATAACGCATAACGTTATATTGCATCACTATATCACTTAGAACGTTATATTGCATTACTATATGACGTATAACGTTATAAGGTATAACTATATATTCCACCACTATATGACGTATAACATTATATACTATTACGTTATAACCTATAACGTTAGAAGGTATAACGTTATATAATAGTGCGTTATAACGCATAACTTTATATTGCATCACTATATCACTTATAACGTTATATTGCATTACTATATGACGTATAACATTATGGAGTATTACGTTATAAGGCACAACTATATATTCCATCACTATGTGACGTATAACGTTATATACTAGTACGTTATAACCTATAACGTTATACTGGATCACTATATGACGTGTAACGTTATATACTATTACGTTATAAGGTATAACGATATATTGCATCACTATATGAAGTATAACCTTATATACTATTACGTTATAACGTATGACGTTATATAGCATCCCTATATGACGTATAACGTGATATTCTGTTACGTTGTAACGTATAACGTTATATAGCATCACTATTTGATGTATAACGTTATATACTATTACGTTAATACGTATAACGCTATTTGCATCACTATATGACGTATAACGTTATATACTATTACGTTATAAGGTATAACGTTATATTGCATCACTATATGACGTATAACGTTTATACTATTACGTTATAACGCATAACGTTATGCTGCATCACTATATCACTTATAACGTTATATTGCATCACTATATGACGTATAACGTTATATGCTATTACGTTATAACGTATAACGTTATATTGCATCACTATGTCACTTATAACGTTATATTGCATCACTATATGACGTATAACGTTATATACTATTACGTTATAACGCATAACGTTATATTGCATTACTATATCACTTATAACGTTCTATTGCATCACTATATGACGTATAACGTTATATACTATTATATTATGTAGGAATAACGTTATATTGCACCACCATAAGACATATAACGTTATATTGCACCACTATACGACGTGTAACGTTATATACTATTACGTTATAGCGAATATCGTTATATTGCATCACTATATGACGCATAACGCTATATACTATTACGTTATAATGCATAACGTTATATTGCATCACTATATGACGTACATCGTTATATACTATTACGTTATAGCGGATAACGATATATTTCATAACTATGTGACGTATAACGTTATATACTATTACGTTATTACCTATAACGTTATATTGCATCACTATATGACGTATAACGTCATATACTGTTATAACGTATAACGTTATATTGCATTACTATATGAGGTATAACGTTATGGAGTATTACGTTACAACCTATAACTTTATACTGCGTCACTATATAACGTTTAACGTCATACACTATTACGTTATAACATATAACGTTGTACTGCATCACTATATGACGTATAACGTTATATACTATTACGTTATAAGGTATAACGATATATTGCATCACTATGTGACGTATAACATTATATACTATTACGTTATAATGCACAACGTTATATTGCATCACTATATGACGTATATCGTTATATACTATTACGTTATAGCGGATAACGATATCTTTCATCACTATGTGACGTATAACGGTATATACTATTACGTTATTACCTATAACGTTATACTGCATCACTATATGACGTATAACGTCATATACTGTTATAACGTATAACGTTATATTGCATTACTATATGACGTATAACGTTATGCAGTATTACGTTACAACCTGTAACGTTATACTGCGTCACTATATGTCGTTATAGCGTTACATACTATTACGTTATAAGGTATAACGTTATATTGCATCACTATATCACTTTTAACGTTATATAGCATCCGTGTTGACGTATAACGTTATGAACTATTACGTTATAACTTATAACGTTATATTGTATCACTATATGACGTATAACGTTATGGAGTATTACGTTCCAACGTATAACGTTATATTGCATCACTATATCACTTATAACGTTATATTGCACTACTATATGACCTATAACGTCATATACTATTACGTTATAACCTATAACGATGTACTGCATCACTATATGACGTATAACGTTATATACTATTACGTTATAAGATATAACGTTATATTGCAACACTATATCACTTATAGCGTTATATTGCATCACTATATGAAGCATAACGTTATATACTAGTACGTTATAACGCATAACGTTATATTGCTTCACTATATCACTTATAACGTTATATTGCATCACTATATGACGCATAACGTCATATACTTTTACATTATAACTTATAACGTTATAGAGTATTAGGCTATAACGTATGACTACATATTGCATTACAATATGACGAATAACGTCATAGACTGTTACGCTATAACGTATAACGGTATGTTGCATTACTATATGACGCATAACGTTATGGAGCATTACGTTACAACGTATAACGACAGATTGCATGACTATGTGACGTATAACGTTATATACTATTGCGTTATAACCTATAACGTTGTACTGCATCACTATGTGACGGATAACGTTATATACTATTACGTTATTACCTATAACGTTATACTGCATCACTATATGACGTATAACGTCATATACTGTTATAACGTATAACGCTATATTGCATTACTATACGACGTATAACATTATGGAATATTACGTTTTAACGCATAACGTTATATTGCATCACTATATCACTTATAACGTTATATTGCATCACTATATGACGTATAACGTCATATACTATTACGTTATAACCTATAACGTTATAAGGTATAACGTTATATAATAGTACGTTATAACGCATAACGTTATATTGCATCACTATATCACTTATAACGTTATATTGCATTACTATATGACGTATAACGTTATGGAGTATTACGTTATAAGGTACAACTATATATTCCATCACTATGTGACGTATAACGTTATATACAATTACGTTATAACCTATAACGTTATACTGGATCACTATACGACGTATAACGATATACACTATTACGTTATAACGTATAACGTCATATTGCATCTCTATATGACGTATAGCGTTATATACTATTACGTTATAACGTACAGCGTTATAGAGTAATACCATATATCGCATAACGATTTATACTATTACGTTATATCTAATAACGTTATATTGCATCACTTTATCACTTATAACGTCATATTGCATCATGACGTATAAGGTTTATACTATTACGTTATAATGTATAACGTTATATTGCACCACTATATGACGTATAACGTTATATACTATTACGTTATAACGTATAAAGATATATTGCATCAATATATGACGTATAACGTTAGATACTATTACGTTACAAGGTATAATGTTATATTGCAACACTATATGACGTATGACGTTAAATACTATTACGTTATAACGTATAACGTTATATTGCATCACTATAGGTCTTATAACGTTATATTGCATCACTATAAGACGTATAACGATATATTGCATCACTATATGAAGTACAACGTTATGCTGCATCACTACGTGACGTAAAACGATACATTGAATCACTATATGACGTATAACGATATATTGCATCACTATATGACATATAACGTTATATACCATTACGTTATAACGTATAACGTTATATTGCATCACTATATGATGTGTAACGTTATATACTATTATGTTATAAGGTATAACGGTATATTGCGTCACTACATGACGTATAACGTTACATACTATTACGTTATACCGTATAAGGTTATATTGCACCACGATACGACTCATAACGTTATATACTATTACGTTATATCGCATAACGATATATTGCATCAATATATGAACGTATAACGTTAGATACTATTACGTTATAACGTATAACGCTATTTGCATCACTATATGACGTATAACGTTATGATCTTTTACACTATAACGAGAAACGTTGTAGAGTATTACGTTATAACATACAGCGACATGTTGCATCAGTATATGACGTATAGCGTTATATACTATTACGTTATAACGTATAAGGTCATCTTGCATCAATGTATGACGTATAGCGTTATATACTATTACGTTATAAGGTATAACAATATATTGCATCACTATATGACGCATAACGTTACATACTATTACGATATGAAGTATAGCGTTATATACTATTACGTTATAAGGTTTAACGATATATTGCTTCACTATATGATGTGTAACGTTATATACTATTACGTAATAATGTATACAGTTTTATTGCATCACTATATGACGAACAACGTTATATTGCATCACTATATGACGTATAACGCTATATAATATTGCGCTATCACGTATAACGTTATAAAATAGTACGTTATAACGTATAACGTTATATTGCATCACTATTGGACTTATAACGTTATATTGCATCACTACATGGCGTATAACGATATATTGCATCACTATATGAAGTATAAGGCTATATACTAATGCGCTATCACGTTTAATGTTATGTACTATTACGTTAGAACGTATAACGTTATATTGCATCACTATTGTACTTATAGCGTTATATTGCATCACTATATGAAGTATAACGATATACACTATTACAGTATGAAGGAATAACTTTATATTGCACCACTATAGGACATGTAACGTTATATAGCACCACTATATGACGTATAAATTTATATACTAATACGTTATAACGAATATCGTTATATTGCACCACTATATGACCCATAACGCTATATACTATTACCTTATAATGTATAACGTTATATTGCTCCACTATATGACGTATAACGTTATATACTATTACATTATAACGAATATCGTTATATTGCATCACTATATGACGTATAACGTTATATACTATTACGTTATAACGTATAGCGTTATAGAGTATTACCTTATATCGTATAACGATTTATACTATTACGTTACAACGCATAACGTTATATTGCATCACTATATAACTTATAACGTTACATTGCATCACTATATGATGTATAACGTTTATACTATTACGTTATAACTTATAACGTTATATTGCATCACTATATGACGTATAACGTTGTGGAGTATTGCGTTACAACGTATAACGGTATATTGCATCACTATGTGACGTATAACTTTATATACTATTACGTTATAAGATATAACGTTATATTGCATCACAATACGACGTATAACGTCATATACTATTACCTTATAACCTATAACGTTGTACTGCATCACTATATGACGTATAACGTCATGTACTATTACGTTATAAGGTATAACGATATATTGCATCACTATATGAAGTATAACCTTATATACTATTACGTTAGAAGGTATAACGTCATACTGCACCACTATATGACGTATAACGTCATATACTACTACGTTATAACCTATAACGTTGTACTGCATCACTATGTGACGGATAACGTTATATACTATTACGTTATTACCTATAACGTTATACTGCATCACTATATGACGTATAACGTCATATACTGTTATAACGTATAACGTTATATTGCATTACTATATGAGGTATAACGTTATGGAGTATTACGTTACAACCTATAACGTTATACTGCGTCACTATATGACGTATAACGTTATATACTATTACGTTATAATGCATAACGTTATATTGCATCACTATATGACGTATATCGTTATATACTATTACGTTATAGCGGATAACGATATATTTCATAACTATGTGACGTATAACGTTATATACTATTACGTTATTACCTATAACGTTATATTGCATCACTATATGACGTATAACGTCATATACTGTTATAACGTATAACGTTATATTGCATTACTATATGAGGTATAACGTTATGGAGTATTACGTTACAACCTATAACTTTATACTGCGTCACTATATAACGTTTAACGTCATACACTATTACGTTATAACATATAACGTTGTACTGCATCACTATATGACGTATAACGTTATATACTATTACGTTATAAGGTATAACGATATATTGCATCACTATGTGACGTGTAACGGTATATACTATTACGTTATTACCTATAACGTTATACTGCATCACTATATGACGTATAACGTCATATACTGTTATAACGTATAACGTTATATTGCATTACTATATGACGTATAACGTTATGCAGTATTACGTTACAACCTGTAACGTTATACTGCGTCACTATATGTCGTATAGCGTTACATACTATTACGTTATAAGGTATAACGTTATATTGCATCACTATATCACTTTTAACGTTATACAGCGTCCGTGTTGACGTATAACGTTATGAACTATTACGTTATAACTTATAACGTTATATTGCACTACTATGTGACGTATAACGTTATATACTATTGCGTTATAACCTATAACGTTGTACTGCATCACTATGTGACGGATAACGTTATATACTATTACGTTATTACCTATAACGTTATACTGCATCACTATATGACGTATAATGTCATATACTGTTATAACGTATAACGTTATATTGCATTACTATATGACGTATAACATTACGGAATATTACGTTTTAACGCATAACGTTATATTGCATCACTATATCACGTATAACGTTATATTGCATCACTACATGACGTATAACGTTACATACTATTACGTTATACCGTATAAGGTTATATTGCACCACGATACGACTCATAACGTTATATACTATTACGTTATATCGCATAACGATATATTGCATCAATATATGAACGTATAACGTTAGATACTATTACGTTATAACGTATAACGCTATTTGCATCACTATATGACGTATAACGTTATGATCTTTTACACTATAACGAGAAACGTTGTAGAATATTACGTTATAACATACAGCGACATGTTGCATCAGTATATGACGTATAGCGTTATATACTATTACGTTATAACGTATAAGGTCATCTTGCATCAATGTATGACGTATAGCGTTATATACTATTACGTTATAAGGTATAACAATATATTGCATCACTATATGACGTATAACGTTATATACTATTATATTATGTAGGAATAACGTTACATTGCACCACCATAAGACATATAACGTTATATTGCACCACTATACGACGTGTAACGTTATATACTATTACGTTATAGCGAATATCGTTATATTGCATCACTATATGACGCATAACGCTATATACTATTACGTTATAACGTATAACGTTAAATTGCATCACTATTGGACTTATAACGTTATATTGCATCACTAGATGACGTATAACGCTATATAATATTGCGCTATCACGTATAACGTTATATACTAGTACGTTATAACGTATAACGTTATATTGCATCACTATTGGACTTATAACGTTATATTGCATCACTACATGACGTATAACGCAATATAATATTGCGCTATAGCCTATAACGTTATATACTAGTACGTTATAACGTATAACGTTATATTGTATCATTATATGACGGATAACGATATATTGCGTCACTGTATGACGTATAACGCTATATACTATTGCGCTATCACGTATAATGTTATGTACTATTACGTTATGACGTATAACGTCATATACTATTACGTAATAATGTATACCGTCATATCGCATCACTATATGACGCATAACGTTACATACTATTACGATATGAAGTATAGCGTTATATACTATTACGTTATAAGGTTTAACGATATATTGCTTCACTATATGATGTGTAACGTTATATACTATTACATTATAACGAATATCGTTATATTGCATCACTATATGACGTATAACGTTATATACTATTACGTTATAACGTATAGCGTTATAGAGTATTACCTTATATCGTATAACGATTTATACTATTACGTTACAACGCATAACGTTATATTGCATCACTATATAACCTATAACGTTACATTGCATCACTATATGATGTATAACGTTTATACTATTACGTTATAACTTATAACGTTATATTGCATCACTATATGACGTATAACGTTGTGGAGCATTGCGTTACAACGTATAACGGTATATTGCATCACTATGTGACGTATAACTTTATATACTATTACGTTATAAGATATAGCGTTATATTGCATCACAATACGACGTATAACGTCATATACTATTACCTTATAACCTATAACGTTGTACTGCATCACTATATGACGTATAACGTCATGTACTATTACGTTATAAGGAATAACGATATATTGCATCACTATATGAAGTATAACCTTATATACTATTACGTTATAAGGTATAACGTCATACTGCACCACTATATGACGTATAACGTCATATACTACTACGTTATAACCTATAACGTTGTACTGCATCACTATATGACGTATAACGTTATACACTATTACGTTATAAGATATAACGTTATATTGCATCACAATATGACGTATGACGTCATATACTATTACGTTATAACCTATAACGTTGTACTGCATCACTATATGACGTATAACGTTATATACTATTACGTTATAATGCATAACGTTATATTGCATCACTATATGACGTATATCGTTATATACTATTACGTTATAGCGGATAACGATATATTTCATAACTATGTGACGTATAACGTTATATACTATTACGTTATTACCTATAACGTTATATTGCATCACTATATGTCGTATAACGTCATATACTGTTATAACGTATAACGTTATATTGCATTACTATATGAGGTATATCGTTATGGAGTATTACGTTACAACCTATAACTTTATACTGCGTCACTATATAACGTTTAACGTCATACACTATTACGTTATAACATATAACGTTGTACTGCATCACTATATGACGTATAACGTTATATACTATTACGTTATAAGGTATAACGATATATTGCATCACTATGTGGCGTATAACATTATATACTATTACGTTATAATGCACAACGTTATATTGAACCACTATATGACGTATAACGTTATATACCATTACGTTATAACGGATAACGGTATATTTCATCACTATTTGACGTATAACGTTATATACTATTACGTTATAGCGTATAACGATATATTGCATCACTATTTGACGTATAACTTTATATACTATTACGTTATAATGCATAACGTTATATAGCATCCCTATATGACGTATAACGTTATGAACTATTACGCTATAACGTATAGCGTTATACTGCATCACTATATTACGTATAACGTTATGGAGTATTACGTTTTAACATATAACGTTATATTGCATTACTATTTGACGTACAACGTTATGGAGTATTACGATACAACGGATAAGGATATATTGCAGCACTATGTGACGTATAACGTTATATACTATTACGTTATAACGCATAACGTTATATTGCATCACTATATCACTTATAACGTTATATTGCACTACTATATGACGTATAACTTCATATACTATTACGTTATAACCTATAACGTTGTACTGCATCAGTATGTGACGTATAACGTTATATACTATTACGTTATAAGATATAACGTTATATTGCATCACTATATCACTTATAGCGTTATATTGCATCACTATATGAAGTATAACGTTATATACTAGTACGTTATAACGCATAACGTTATATTGCATCACTATATGAAGTATAACCTTATATACTATTACGTTATTAGGTATAACGATATATTGCATCACTATATGAAGTATAACCTTATATACTATTACATTATAAGGTATGACAATATATTGCACCACTCTATGACGTTTAACGTCATATACTATTACGTTATAACCTATAACGTTGTACTGCATCACTCTATGACGTATAACGTTATATGCTATTACGTTATAAGGTATAACGTTATATTGCATCACTATATCACTTATAACGTTATATTGCACTACTATATGACGTATAACGTCATATACTATTACGTTATAACCTATAACGTTGTACTGCATCACTATATAACGTATATCGTTATATACTATTACGTTATAAGGTATAACGTTATATTTCATCACTATATCACTTGTAACGTTATATTGCATCACTATATAACGCATAACGTCATATACTATTACATTATAACGTATAACGTTATATTGTATCACTATATGACGTATAACGTTATATGCTATTACGTTATAACGTATAACGTTATATTACATCACTATATCACTTATAACGTTATATAGCATCCCCATATGACGTATAACGTTATGAACTATTACGTTATAACGTGTAGCGTTATCGAGTATTACCTTATATCGTATAACGATTTATACTATTACGTTATAACGCATAACGTTATATTGCATCACTATATCACTTATAACGTTATATTGCATCACTATAAGACGCATAACGTCATATACTATTACATTATAACGTATAACGTTATAGAGTAATACGCTATAACGTATGACTACATATTGCATCAGTATATGACGAATAACGTCATATACTGTTACGTTATAACGTATAACGTTATATTGTATCACTCTATCACTTATAACGTTATATAGCATCCCTATATGACGTATAATGTTATGAACTATTACGTTATAACGTATAGCGTTGTAGAGTATTACCTTATATAGTATAACGATTTATACTATTACGTTATAACGCATAACGTTATATTGCATCACTGTATCACTTATAACGTTATATAGCATCCCTATATGACGTATAATGTTATGAACTATTACGTTATAACGTATAGCGTTGTAGAGTATTACCTTATATAGTATAACGATTTATACTATTACGTTATAACGCATAACGTTATATTGCATCACTACATCACTTATAACGTTATATTGCATCACTATATCACTTATAACGTTATATTGTACCACTATATCACTTAAAACGTTGCATTGCATCACTATATCACTTGTAACGTTATATTGCACCGCTATATGACGTATAACGTCATATACTATTACGTTATAACCTACAATGTTGTACTGCACCACTATATGACGTATAACGTTATATACTATTACGTTATAAGGCATAACGTTATATTGCATCACTATATCACTTGTAACGTTATATTGCATCACTATATGACGCATAACGTCATATACTATTACATTATAACGTATAACGTTATAGAGTAATACGCTATAACGTATGACTACATATTGCATCAGTATATGACGAATAACGTCATATACTGTTACGTTATAACGTATAACGTTATATTGTATCACTCTATCACTTATAACGTTATATAGCATCCCTATATGACGTATAACGTTATGAACTATTACGTTATAACGTGTAGCGTTATCGAGTATTACCTTATATCGTATAACGATTTATACTATTACGTTATAACGCATAACGCTATATTGCATCACTATATCACTTATAACGTTATACTGCATCACTATATGATGTATAACTTTTATACTATTACGTTATAACTTATAACGTTATATTGCATCACTATATGACGTATAACGTTATGGAGTACTACGTTTTAACGTATAACATTATATTGCATTACTATATGACGTATAACGTTATGGAGTATTACGTTACAACGTATAACGACATATTGCATCACTATGTGACGTATAACGTTATATACTATTACGTTATAACCTATAACGTTGTACTGCGTCACTATAAGACGCATAACGTCATGTACTGTTATAACGTATAAGGTTATATTGCATTACTATATGACGTATAACGTTATGGAGTATTACGTTACAACCTATAACGTTATACTGCATCACTATATGACGTATAACGTTATACACTATTACGTTATAAGATATAACGTTATATTGCATCACAATATGACGTATGACGTCATATACTATTACGTTATAACCTATAACGTTGTACTGCATCACTATATGACGTATAACGTTATATACTATTACGTTATAATGCATAACGTTATATTGCATCACTATATGACGTATATCGTTATATACTATTACGTTATAGCGGATAACGATATATTTCATAACTATGTGACGTATAACGTTATATACTATTACGTTATTACCTATAACGTTATATTGCATCACTATATGTCGTATAACGTCATATACTGTTATAACGTATAACGTTATATTGCATTACTATATGAGGTATATCGTTATGGAGTATTACGTTACAACCTATAACTTTATACTGCGTCACTATATAACGTTTAACGTCATACACTATTACGTTATAACATATAACGTTGTACTGCATCACTATATGACGTATAACGTTATATACTATTACGTTATAAGGTATAACGATATATTGCATCACTATGTGGCGTATAACATTATATACTATTACGTTATAATGCACAACGTTATATTGAACCACTATATGACGTATAACGTTATATACCATTACGTTATAACGGATAACGGTATATTTCATCACTATTTGACGTATAACGTTATATACTATTACGTTATAGCGTATAACGATATATTGCATCACTATTTGACGTATAACTTTATATACTATTACGTTATAATGCATAACGTTATATAGCATCCCTATATGACGTATAACGTTATGAACTATTACGCTATAACGTATAGCGTTATACTGCATCACTATATTACGTATAACGTTATGGAGTATTACGTTTTAACATATAACGTTATATTGCATTACTATTTGACGTACAACGTTATGGAGTATTACGATACAACGGATAAGGATATATTGCAGCACTATGTGACGTATAACGTTATATACTATTACGTTATAACGCATAACGTTATATTGCATCACTATATCACTTATAACGTTATATTGCACTACTATATGACGTATAACTTCATATACTATTACGTTATAACCTATAACGTTGTACTGCATCAGTATGTGACGTATAACGTTATATACTATTACGTTATAAGATATAACGTTATATTGCATCACTATATCACTTATAGCGTTATATTGCATCACTATATGAAGTATAACGTTATATACTAGTACGTTATAACGCATAACGTTATATTGCATCACTATATGAAGTATAACCTTATATACTATTACGTTATTAGGTATAACGATATATTGCATCACTATATGAAGTATAACCTTATATACTATTACATTATAAGGTATGACAATATATTGCACCACTCTATGACGTTTAACGTCATATACTATTACGTTATAACCTATAACGTTGTACTGCATCACTCTATGACGTATAACGTTATATGCTATTACGTTATAAGGTATAACGTTATATTGCATCACTATATCACTTATAACGTTATATTGCACTACTATATGACGTATAACGTCATATACTATTACGTTATAACCTATAACGTTGTACTGCATCACTATATAACGTATATCGTTATATACTATTACGTTATAAGGTATAACGTTATATTTCATCACTATATCACTTGTAACGTTATATTGCATCACTATATAACGCATAACGTCATATACTATTACATTATAACGTATAACGTTATATTGTATCACTATATGACGTATAACGTTATATGCTATTACGTTATAACGTATAACGTTATATTACATCACTATATCACTTATAACGTTATATAGCATCCCCATATGACGTATAACGTTATGAACTATTACGTTATAACGTGTAGCGTTATCGAGTATTACCTTATATCGTATAACGATTTATACTATTACGTTATAACGCATAACGTTATATTGCATCACTATATCACTTATAACGTTATATTGCATCACTATAAGACGCATAACGTCATATACTATTACATTATAACGTATAACGTTATAGAGTAATACGCTATAACGTATGACTACATATTGCATCAGTATATGACGAATAACGTCATATACTGTTACGTTATAACGTATAACGTTATATTGTATCACTCTATCACTTATAACGTTATATAGCATCCCTATATGACGTATAATGTTATGAACTATTACGTTATAACGTATAGCGTTGTAGAGTATTACCTTATATAGTATAACGATTTATACTATTACGTTATAACGCATAACGTTATATTGCATCACTGTATCACTTATAACGTTATATAGCATCCCTATATGACGTATAATGTTATGAACTATTACGTTATAACGTATAGCGTTGTAGAGTATTACCTTATATAGTATAACGATTTATACTATTACGTTATAACGCATAACGTTATATTGCATCACTACATCACTTATAACGTTATATTGCATCACTATATCACTTATAACGTTATATTGTACCACTATATCACTTAAAACGTTGCATTGCATCACTATATCACTTGTAACGTTATATTGCACCGCTATATGACGTATAACGTCATATACTATTACGTTATAACCTACAATGTTGTACTGCACCACTATATGACGTATAACGTTATATACTATTACGTTATAAGGCATAACGTTATATTGCATCACTATATCACTTGTAACGTTATATTGCATCACTATATGACGCATAACGTCATATACTATTACATTATAACGTATAACGTTATAGAGTAATACGCTATAACGTATGACTACATATTGCATCAGTATATGACGAATAACGTCATATACTGTTACGTTATAACGTATAACGTTATATTGTATCACTCTATCACTTATAACGTTATATAGCATCCCTATATGACGTATAACGTTATGAACTATTACGTTATAACGTGTAGCGTTATCGAGTATTACCTTATATCGTATAACGATTTATACTATTACGTTATAACGCATAACGCTATATTGCATCACTATATCACTTATAACGTTATACTGCATCACTATATGATGTATAACTTTTATACTATTACGTTATAACTTATAACGTTATATTGCATCACTATATGACGTATAACGTTATGGAGTACTACGTTTTAACGTATAACATTATATTGCATTACTATATGACGTATAACGTTATGGAGTATTACGTTACAACGTATAACGACATATTGCATCACTATGTGACGTATAACGTTATATACTATTACGTTATAACCTATAACGTTGTACTGCGTCACTATAAGACGCATAACGTCATGTACTGTTATAACGTATAAGGTTATATTGCATTACTATATGACGTATAACGTTATGGAGTATTACGTTACAACCTATAACGTTATACTGCGTCACTATATGACGTATAACGTTATATACTATTACGTTATAAGGTACAACAATATGTTGCATCACTATATGAAGTATAACCTTATATACTATTACGTTATAAGGTATAACGATATATTGCATCACTATATGAAGTATAACCTTATATACTATTACGTTATAAGGTATAACGATATATTGCACCACTATATGACGTATAACGTCATATACTATTACGTTACAACCAATAACGTTATACTGCGTCACTATATGACGTATAACGTTATATTGCATCACTATATCACTTATAACGTTATATAGCATTCCTATATGACGTACAACGTTATGAACTATTACGTTATAACGTATAGCGTTATATTGCATCACTATATCACTTATAACGTTATATTGCATCACTATATCACTTATAACGTTATATTGCATTTCTATATGACGTATAACGTTATGGAGTATTACGTTACAACGTATAACGATATATTGCATCACTATGTGACATATAACGTTATATGCTATTACGTTATAAGGTATAACGTTATATTGCATCACTATATCACTTATAACGTTATATTGCACCACTATATGACCTATAACGTCATATACTATTACGTTATAACCTATAACGATGTACTGCATCACTATATGACGTATAACGTTATATACTATTACGTTATAAGGTATAACGTTATATTTCATCACTATATAACTTATAACGTTATATGGCATCCCTATATGACGTATAACGTTATGAACTATTACGTTAGAACCTATAGTGTTATAGAGTATTACCTTATATCGTATAACGATTTTCACTATTACTTATAACGCATAACGCTATATTGCATCACATATGATGTATAACTTTTATACTATTACGTTATAACTTATAACGTCATATTGCATCACTATATGACGTATAACGCTATGGAGTATTACTTTTTAACGTATAACGATATATTGCACCACTATATGACGTATAACGTCATATACTGTTACGTTATAACCTATACCGTTGTACTGCATCACTATATGACGTATAACGTTATATACTATTACGTTATAAGGTATAACGTTATATTGCATCACTATTTCACTTATAACGTTATATAGCATTTCTATATGACGTATAACGTTATGAACTATTACGTTATAACGTATAGCGTTATATTGCATCACTATATCACTTATAACGTTATATTGCATCACTATATCACTTATAACGTTTATATTGCATTACTATATGACGTATAACGTTATGGAGTATTACGTTACAACGTATAACGATATATTGCATCACTATGTGACATATAACGTTATATGCTATTACCTTATAAGGTATAACGTTATATTGCATCACTGTATCACTTATAACATTATATTGCACCACTATATGACCTATAACGTCATATACTATTACGTTATAACCTATAACGATGTACTGCATCACTATATGACGTATAACGTTATATACTATTACGTTATAAGGTATAACGTTATATTTCATCACTATATAACTTATAACGTTATATGGCATCCCTATATGACGTATAACGTTATGAACTATTACGTTATAGCCTATAGTGTTATAGAGTATTACCTTATATCGTATAACGAATTTTCACTATTACTTATAACGCATAACGTTATATTGCATCACATATGATGTATAACTTTTATACTATTACGTTATAACTTATAACGTCATATTGCATCACTATATGACGTATAACGCTATGGAGTATTACTTTTTAACGTATAACGATATATTGCACCACTATATGACGTATAACGTCATATACTATTACGTTATAAACCTATAACGTTGTACTGCATCACTATATGACGTATAACGTCATATACTATTACATTATAACGTAAAACGTTATAGAGTATTACCTTATGTCTTATAACGATTTATACTATTACGTTATACCGCATAACGTAAATATTGCATCACTATATTACTTATAACGTTATATTGCATCACTATATGATGTATAACTTTTATACTATTACGTTATAACTTATAACGTTATATTGCATCACTATATGACGTATAACGTTATGGAGTATTACGTTTTAACGTATAACGATATATTGCATCAGTATGTGACGTATAACGTTATATACTATTACGTTATAACCTACAACGTGTACAGCGTCAATATATGACGCATAACGTCATATACTGTTATAACGTATAAGGTTATATTGCATTACTATATGACGTATAACGTTATGGAGTATTACGTTACAACCTATAACGTTATACTGCGTCACTATATGACGTATAACGTTATATACTATTACGTTATAAGGTATAACAATATGTTGCATCACTATATGAAGTATAACCTTATATACTATTACGTTATAAGGTAAAACGATATATTGCTTCACTATATGAAGTATAACCTTATATACTATTACATTATATGGTATAACGATATATTGCACCACTATATGACGTATAACGTCATATACTCTTACGTTATAACCTATAACGTTGTACTGCATCACTATATGACGTATAACGTTATTTACTATTACGTTATAAGGTATAACGTTATATTGCATCACTATTTCACTTATAACGTTATATAGCATTTCTATATGACGTATAACGTTATGAACTATTACGTTATAACGTATAGCGTTATATTGCATCACTATATCACTTATAACGTTATATTGCATCACTATATCACTTATAACGTTATATTGCATTACTATATGACGTATAACGTTATGGAGTATTACGTTACAACGTATAACGATATATTGCATCACTATGTGACATATAACGTTATATGCTATTACCTTATAAGGTATAACGTTATATTGCATCACTGTATCACTTATAACGTTATATTGCACCACTATATGACCTATAACGTCATATACTATTACGTTATAACCTATAACGATGTACTGCATCACTATATGACGTATAACGTTATATACTATTACGTTATAAGGGTATAACGTTATATTTCATCACTATATAACTTATAACGTTATATGGCATCCCTATATGACGTATAACGTTATGAACTATTACGTTATAGCCTATAGTGTTATAGAGTATTACCTTGTATCGTATAACGATTTTCACTATTACTTATAACGCATAACGTTATATTGCATCACATATGATGTATAACTTTTATACTATTACGTTATAACTTATAACGTCATATTGCATCACTATATGACGTATAACGCTATGGAGTATTACTTTTTAACGTATAACGATATATTGCACCACTATATGACGTATAACGTCATATACTATTACGTTATAACCTATAACGTTGTACTGCATCACTATATGACGTATAACGTCATATACTATTACATTATAACGTAAAACGTTATAGAGTATTACCTTATGTCTTATAACGATTTATACTATTACGTTATACCGCATAACGTAAATATTGCATCACTATATTACTTATAACGTTATATTGCATCACTATATGATGTATAACTTTTATACTATTACGTTATAACTTATAACGTTATATTGCATCACTATATGACGTATAACGTTATGGAGTATTACGTTTTAACGTGTAACGATATATTGCATCAGTATGTGACGTATAACGTTATATACTATTACGTTATAACCTACAACGTTGTACAGCGTCAAGTATTGACGCATAACGTCATATACTGTTATAACGTATAAGGTTATATTGCATTTCTATATGACGTATAACGTTATGGAGTATTACGTTACAACCTATAACATTATACTGCGTCACTATATGACGTATAACGTTATATACTATTACGTTATAAGGTATAACGATATACTGCATCACTATATGAAGTATAACCTTATATACTATTACGTTATAAGGTATAACGATATACTGCATCACTATATGAAGTATAACCTTATATACTATTACATTATAAGGTATGACGATATATTGCTCCACTATATGACGTATAACGTCATATACTATTACGTTATAACTTACAACGTTGTACTGCATCACTATATGACGTATAACGTTTTATACTATTACGTTATAAGGTATAACGTTATATTGCATCACTATATCACTTATAACGTTATATTGCACTACTATATGACGTATAACGTCATATACTATTACGTTATAACCTATAACTTTGTACTGCATCACTATATAACGTATATCGTTATATACTATTACGTTATAAAGTATAACGTTATATTGCATCACTATATGCCGTATAACGTTATATACTAATACGTTATAACGGATGACGATATATTTCATCACTATGTGACGTATAACGTTATTTACTATTACGTTATTAACTATAACGTTATACTGCACCACTATATGACGTATAACGTTATATTGCATTACTATATGACGTATAACGTTATGGATTATTACGTTTTAACGTATAACGTTATATACTATTACGTTATAACGGATAACGATACATTTCATCACTATGTGACGTATAACGTTATATACTATTACGTTAGAATCTATAACTTTATACTGCGTCACTATATGACGTATAACGATATATACTATTACGTTATAAGCTATAACGATATAATGCAATCACTATATGAAGTATAACCTTATATACTATTACGTTATAAGGTATAACGATATATTGCATCACTATATGAAGTATAACGTCATATAATATTATGTTATAACCTATAACGTTGTACTGCATCATTATACGACGTATAACGATATATACCATTACGTTATAACGCATAACGTTATATTGCATCACTACATCACTTATAACGTTATATTGCATCACTATATCACTTATAACGTTGTATTGCATCACTATATCACTTGGTAACGGTATATTGCACCGCTATATGACGTTTAACGTCATATACTATTACGTTATAACCTACAACGTTGTACTGCACCACTATATGACGTATAACGTTATATACTATTACGTTATAGGGCATAACGTTATATTGCATCACTACATCACTTATAACGTTATATTGCATCACTATATCACTTGTAACGGTATATTGCACCGCTATATGACGTATAACGTCATATACTATTACGTTATAACCTACAACGTTGTACTGCACCACTCTATGACGTATAACGTTATATACTATTACGTTATAGGGCATAACGTTATATTGCAACACTATATCACTTATAACGTTATATAGCATCCCTATATGACGTATAACGTTATGAACTATTACGTTATAACCTATAGTGTTATAGAGTATTACCTTATATCGTATAACGATTTCACTATTACTTATAACGCATAACGCTATATTGCATCACAAATGATGTATAACTTTTATACTATTACGTTATAACTTATAACGTCATATTGCGTCACTATATGACGTATAACGCTATGGAGTATTACTTTTTAACGTATAACGATATATTGCACCACTATATGACGTATAACGTCATATACTATTACGTTATAACCTATAACGTTGTACTGCATCACTATATGACGTATAACGTCATATACTATTACATTATAACGTAAAACGTTATAGAGTATTACCTTATGTCTTCTAACGATTTATACTATTACGTTATACCGCATAACGTAAATATTGCATCACTATATTACTTATAATGTTATATTGCATCACTATATGAAGTATAACCTTATATACTATTACGTTATAAGGTATAACGATATATTGCAGCACTATATGAAGTATAACTTATATACTATTACGTTATAAGGTATAACGATATATTGCACCACTATATGACGTATAACGTCATATACTATTACGTTACAACCAATAACGTTATACTGCGTCACTATATGACGTATAACGTTATGTACTATTACGTTATAAGGTATAACGTTATATTATTAACATTATATCACTTATAACGTTATATAGCATCCCTATATGACGTATAACGTTATGAACTATTACGTTATAACGTGTAGCGTTATCGAGTATTACCTTATATCGTATAACGATTATACTATTACGTTATAACGCATAACGCTATATTGCATCACTATATCACTTATAGCGTTATACTGCATCACTATATGATGCATAACTTTTATACTATTACGTTATAACTTATAACGTTATATTGCATCACTATATGACGTATAACGTTATGGAGTATTACGTTTTAACGTATAACATTATATTGCATTACTATATGACGTATAACGTTATGGAGTATTACGTTACTACGTATAACGATATATTGCATCACTATGTGACGTATAACGTTATATACTATTACGTTATAACCTATAACGTTGTACTGCGTCACTATATGACGTATAACGTTATATACTATTACCTTATAAGGTATAACAATATGTTGCATCACCTATATGAAGTATAACCTTATATACTATTACGTTGTAAGGTATAACGATATTGCTTCACTATATGAAGTATAACCTTATATACTATTACATTATAAGGTATAACGATATATTGCACCACTATATGAAGTATAACGTCATATACTCTTACGTTATAACCTATAACGATGTACTGCACCACTATATGACGTATAACGTCATATACTATTACATTATAACGTATAACGTTATTGAGTATTACCTTATATCTTATAACGATTTATGCTATTACGTTATACCGCATAACGCTATATTGCATCACTATATCACTTATAATGTTATATTGCATCACTATATGAAGTATAACCTTATATACTATTACGTTATAAGGTATAACGATATATTGCATCACTATATGAAGTATAACCTTATATACTATTACGTTATAAGGTATAACGATATATTGTACCACTATATTGACGTATAACGTCATATACTATTACGTTACAACCAATAACGTTATACTGCGTCACTATATAACGTATAACGTTATATACTATTACGTTATAAGGTATAACGTCATATTGCATCACTATATCACTTATAACGTTATATAGCATTCCTATATGACGTATAACGTTATGAACTATTACGTTATAACGTATAGCGTGATATTGCATCACTATATTACTTATAACGTTATATTGCATCACTATATCACTTATAACGTTATATTGCATTACTATATGACGTATAACGTTATGGAGTATTACGTTATAACCTATAGTGTTATAGAGTATTACCTTATATCGTATAACGATTTATGCTATTACGTTATACCGCATAACGCTATATTGCATCACTATATCACTTATAACGTTATATTGCATCACTATATGAAGTATAACCTTATATACTATTACGTTATAAGGTATAACGATATATTGCATCACTATATGAAGTATAACCTTATATACTATTACGTTACAACGTATAACGATATATTGCATCACTATGTGACATAAAACGTTATATGCTATTACGTTATAAGGTATAACGTTATATTGCATCACTATATCACTTATAACGTTATATTGCATCACTATATGAAGTATAACTTATATACTATTACGTTATAAGGTATAACGATATATTGCATCACTATATGAAGTATAACATTATATATTATTACGTTATAAGGTATAACGATATATTGCATCACTATGTGACGCATAACGATATATACTATTACGATGTAAGGCATAACGTTATATTGCATCACTATATCACTTATAACGTTGTATTGCACCACTATATGACGTATAACGTGATGTACTATTACGTTGAGACCTATAACGTTATACTGCATCACTATATGACGTATAACGTTATATACTATTACGTTATAAGGTTTTACGTTATATTGCATCATCATGTGACGTATAACGTTTTATACTATTACGTTATAATGCATAACGTTATATTGCATCACTATATGACGTATAACGTTATATACTATTACGTTATAACGTATAGCGATATATTTCATCACTATATCATAACTATGTGACACTATGTGACGTATAACGTTATATTCTATTACGTTATTACCTATAGCGTTATGCTGCATCACTATATGACGTATAACGTCATATACTGTTATAACGTATAACGTTATATTGCATGACTATATGACGTATAACGTTATGGAGTATTACGTTACAACGTATAACGATATATTGCATCACTATGTGACATATAACGTATATGCTATTACGTTATAAGGTATAACGTTATATTGCATCACTATATCACTTATAACGTTATATTGCACCACTTTATGACGTATAACGTCATATACAATTACGTTATAACCTATAACAATGTACTGTATCACTATATGACGTATAACGTTATATACTATTACATTATAACTTATAACGTTATATTGCATCACTATATGACGTATAACGCTATGGAGTATTTCTTTTTAACGTATAACGTTATATTGCATTACAATATGACGTACAACGTTATGGAGTATTTACGTTATAACGTATAACGTTATAATGCATCACTATGTGACATATAACGTTATATGCTGTTGCGTTATAAGGTATAACGTTATGTTGCATCACTATATCTCTTATAACGTTATATTGCACCACTATATGACGTATAACGTCATATACTATTACGTTATAACCTATAACGATGTACTTCATCACTATATGACGTATAACGTTATGAACTATTATGTTATAACCTATAACGTTATATTGCATCACTATATGACGTATAACGTTATGGAGTATTACGTTTTAACGTACAACGTTATATACTATTACGTTATAACGGATAACGATATATTTTCATCACTATGTGACGTATAACGTTATATACTATTACGTTATAAGGCATAACGTTGTACTGCATCACTATATGACGTATAACGTGATATACTATTACGTTATAAGGTATAGCGTTATATGGCATCATCATGTGACGTATAACGTTTTATACTATTACGTTATAACCTATAACGTTATATTGCATCACTATATGACGTATAACGTTATGGAGTATTACGTTTTAACGTACAACGTTATATACTATTACGTTATAACGGATAACGATATATTTCATCACTATGTGACGTATAACGTTATATACTATTACGTTATAAGGCATAACGTTGTACTGCATCACTATATGACGTATAACGTTATATACTATTACGTTATAAGGTATAGCGTTATATGGCATCATCATGTGACGTATAACGTTTTATACTATTACGTTATAATGCATAACGTTATATTGCATCACTATATGACGTATAACGTTATTACTATTACGTTATAAGGTATAACGTTATATTGCATCACTATTTCACTTATAACGTTATATAGCATTTCTATATGACGTATAACGTTATGAACTATTACGTTATAACGTATAGCGTTATATTGCATCACTATATCACTTATAACGTTATATTGCATCACTATATCACTTATAACGTTATATTGCATTACTATATGACGTATAACGTTATGGAGTATTACGTTACAACGTATAACGATATATTGCATCACTATGTGACATATAACGTTATATGCTATTACCTTATAAGGTATAACGTTATATTGCATCACTGTATCACTTAGAACGTTATATTGCACCACTATATGACCTATAACGTCATATACTATTACGTTATAACCTATAACGATGTACTGCATCACTATATGACGTATAACGTTATATACTATTACGTTATAAGGTATAACGTTATATTTCATCACTATATAACTTATAACGTTATATGGCATCCCTATATGACGTATAACGTTATGAACTATTACGTTATAGCCTATAGTGTTATAGAGTATTACCTTATATCGTATAACGATTTTCACTATTACTTATAACGCATAACGTTATATTGCATCACATATGATGTATAACTTTTATACTATTACGTTATAACTTATAACATCATATTGCATCACTATATGACGTATAACGCTATGGAGTATTACTTTTTTACGTATAACGATATATTGCACCACTATATGACGTATAACGTCATATACTATTACGTTATAACCTATAACGTTGTACTGCATCACTATATGACGTATAACGTCATATACTATTACATTATAACGTAAAACGTTATAGAGTATTACCTTATGTCTTATAACGATTTATACTATTACGTTATACCGCATAACGCTATATTGCATCACTATATCACTTATAGCGTTATACTGCATCACTATATGATGCATAACTTTTATACTATTACGTTATAACTTATAACGTTATATTGCATCACTATATGACGTATAACGTTATGGAGAATTACGTTTTAACGTATAACATTATATTGCATTACTATATGACGTATAACGTTATGGAGTATTACGTTACTACGTATAACGATATATTGCATCACTATGTGACGTATAACGTTATATACTATTACGTTATAACCTATAACGTTGTACTGCGTCACTATATGACGTATAACGTTATATACTATTACCTTATAAGGTATAACAATATGTTGCATCACTATATGAAGTATAACCTTATATACTATTACGTTGTAAGGTATAACGATATATTGCTTCACTATATGAAGTATAACCTTATATACTATTACATTATAAGGTATAACGATATATTGCACCACTATATGAAGTATAACGTCATATACTCTTACGTTATAACCTATAACGATGTACTGCACCACTATATGACGTATAACGTCATATACTATTACATTATAACGTATAACGTTATTGAGTATTACCTTATATCTTATAACGATTTATGCTATTACGTTATACCGCATAACGCTATATTGCATCACTATATCACTTATAATGTTATATTGCATCACTATATGAAGTATAACCTTATATACTATTACGTTATAAGGTATAACGATATATTGCATCACTATATGAAGTATAACCTTATATACTATTACGTTATAAGGTATAACGATATATTGTACCACTATATGACGTATAACGTCATATACTATTACGTTACAACCAATAACGTTATACTGCGTCACTATATAACGTATAACGTTATATACTATTACGTTATAAGGTATAACGTCATATTGCATCACTATATCACTTATAACGTTATATAGCATTCCTATATGACGTATAACGTTATGAACTATTACGTTATAACGTATAGCGTTATATTGCATCACTATATTACTTATAACGTTATATTGCATCACTATATCACTTATAACGTTATATTGCATTACTATATGACGTATAACGTTATGGAGTATTACGTTATAACCTATAGTGTTATAGAGTATTACCTTATATCGTATAACGATTTATGCTATTACGTTATACCGCATAACGCTATATTGCATCACTATATCACTTATAACGTTATATTGCATCACTATATGAAGTATAACCTTATATACTATTACGTTATAAGGTATAACGATATATTGCATCACTATATGAAGTATAACCTTATATACTATTACGTTACAACGTATAACGATATATTGCATCACTATGTGACATAAAACGTTATATGCTATTACGTTATAAGGTATAACGTTATATTGCATCACTATATCACTTATAACGTTATATTGCATCACTATATGAAGTATAACCTTATATACTATTACGTTATAAGGTATAACGATATATTGCATCACTATATGAAGTATAACATTATATATTATTACGTTATAAGGTATAACGATATATTGCATCACTATGTGACGCATAACGATATATACTATTACGATGTAAGGCATAACGTTATATTGCATCACTATATCACTTATAACGTTGTATTGCACCACTATATGACGTATAACGTGATGTACTATTACGTTGAGACCTATAACGTTATACTGCATCACTATATGACGTATAACGTTATATACTATTACGTTATAAGGTTTTACGTTATATTGCATCATCATGTGACGTATAACGTTTTATACTATTACGTTATAATGCATAACGTTATATTGCATCACTATATGACGTATAACGTTATATACTATTACGTTATAACGTATAGCGATATATTTCATCACTATATCATAACTATGTGACACTATGTGACGTATAACGTTATATTCTATTACGTTATTACCTATAGCGTTATGCTGCATCACTATATGACGTATAACGTCATATACTGTTATAACGTATAACGTTATATTGCATGACTATATGACGTATAACGTTATGGAGTATTACGTTACAACGTATAACGATATATTGCATCACTATGTGACATATAACGTTATATGCTATTACGTTATAAGGTATAACGTTATATTGCATCACTATATCACTTATAACGTTATATTGCACCACTTTATGACGTATAACGTCATATACAATTACGTTATAACCTATAACAATGTACTGTATCACTATATGACGTATAACGTTATATACTATTACATTATAACTTATAACGTTATATTGCATCACTATATGACGTATAACGCTATGGAGTATTTCTTTTTAACGTATAACGTTATATTGCATTACAATATGACGTACAACGTTATGGAGTATTACGTTATAACGTATAACGTTATAATGCATCACTATGTGACATATAACGTTATATGCTGTTGCGTTATAAGGTATAACGTTATGTTGCATCACTATATCTCTTATAACGTTATATTGCACCACTATATGACGTATAACGTCATATACTATTACGTTATAACCTATAACGATGTACTTCATCACTATATGACGTATAACGTATGAACTATTATGTTATAACCTATAACGTTATATTGCATCACTATATGACGTATAACGTTATGGAGTATTACGTTTTAACGTACAACGTTATATACTATTACGTTATAACGGATAACGATATATTTCATCACTATGTGACGTATAACGTTATATACTATTACGTTATAAGGCATAACGTTGTACTGCATCACTATATGACGTATAACGTGATATACTATTACGTTATAAGGTATAGCGTTATATGGCATCATCATGTGACGTATAACGTTTTATACTATTACGTTATAACCTATAACGTTATATTGCATCACTATATGACGTATAACGTTATGGAGTATTACGTTTTAACGTACAACGTTATATACTATTACGTTATAACGGATAACGATATATTTCATCACTATGTGACGTATAACGTTATATACTATTACGTTATAAGGCATAACGTTGTACTGCATCACTATATGACGTATAACGTTATATACTATTACGTTATAAGGTATAGCGTTATATGGCATCATCATGTGACGTATAACGTTTTATACTATTACGTTATATGCATAACGTATATTGCATCACTATATGACGTATAACGTTATATACTATTACGTTATAAGGTATAACGTTATATTGCATCACTATTTCACTTATAACGTTATATAGCATTTCTATATGACGTATAACGTTATGAACTATTACGTTATAACGTATAGCGTTATATTGCATCACTATATCACTTATAACGTTATATTGCATCACTATATCACTTATAACGTTATATTGCATTACTATATGACGTATAACGTTATGGAGTATTACGTTACAACGTATAACGATATATTGCATCACTATGTGACATATAACGTTATATGCTATTACCTTATAGGGTATAACGTTATATTGCATCACTGTATCACTTAGAACGTTATATTGCACCACTATATGACCTATAACGTCATATACTATTACGTTATAACCTATAACGATGTACTGCATCACTATATGACGTATATCGTTATATACTATTACGTTATAAGGTATAACGTTATATTTCATCACTATATAACTTATAACGTTATATGGCATCCCTATATGACGTATAACGTTATGAACTATTACGTTATAGCCTATAGTGTTATAGAGTATTACCTTATATCGTATAACGATTTTCACTATTACTTATAACGCATAACGTTATATTGCATCACATATGATGTATAACTTTTATACTATTACGTTATAACTTATAACATCATATTGCATCACTATATGACGTATAACGCTATGGAGTATTACTTTTTTACGTATAACGATATATTGCACCACTATATGACGTATAACGTCATATACTATTACGTTATATCCTATAACGTTGTACTGCATCACTATATGACGTATAACGTCATATACTATTACATTATAACGTAAAACGTTATAGAGTATTACCTTATGTCTTATAACGATTTATACTATTACGTTATACCGCATAACGTAAATATTGCATCACTATATTACTTATAACGTTATATTGCATCACTATATGATGTATAACTTTTATACTATTACGTTATAACTTATAACGTTATATTGCATCACTATATGACGTATAACGTTATGGAGTATTACGTTTTAACGTGTAACGATATATTGCATCAGTATGTGACGTATAACGTTATATACTATTACGTTATAACCTACAACGTTGTACAGCGTCAATATATGACGCATAACGTCATATACTGTTATAACGTATAAGGTTATATTGCATTTCTATATGACGTATAACGTTATGGAGTATTACGTTACAACCTATAACATTATACTGCGTCACTATATGACGTATAACGTTATATACTATTACGTTATAAGGTATAACGATATACTGCATCACTATATGAAGTATAACCTTATATACTATTACGTTATAAGGTATAACGATATACTGCATCACTATATGAAGTATAACCTTATATACTATTACATTATAAGGTATGACGATATATTGCTCCACTATATGACGTATAACGTCATATACTATTACGTTATAACTTACAACGTTGTACTGCATCACTATATGACGTATAACGTTTTATACTATTACGTTATAAGGTATAACGTTATATTGCATCACTATATCACTTATAACGTTATATTGCACTACTATATGACGTATAACGTCATATACTATTACGTTATAACCTATAACTTTGTACTGCATCACTATATAACGTATATCGTTATATACTATTACGTTATAAAGTATAACGTTATATTGCATCACTATATGCCGTATAACGTTATATACTAATACGTTATAACGGATGACGATATATTTCATCACTATGTGACGTATAACGTTATTTACTATTACGTTATTAACTATAACGTTATACTGCACCACTATATGACGTATAACGTTATATTGCATTACTATATGACGTATAACGTTATGGATTATTACGTTTTAACGTATAACGTTATATACTATTACGTTATAACGGATAACGATATATTTCATCACTATGTGACGTATAACGTTATATACTATTACGTTAGAACCTATAACTTTATACTGCGTCACTATATGACGTATAACGATATATACTATTACGTTATAAGCTATAACGATATAATGCATCACTATATGAAGTATAACCTTATATACTATTACGTTATAAGGTATAACGATATATTGCATCACTATATGAAGTATAACGTCATATAATATTATGTTATAACCTATAACGTTGTACTGCATCATTATACGACGTATAACGATATATACCATTACGTTATAACGCATAACGTTATATTGCATCACTACATCACTTATAACGTTATATTGCATCACTATATCACTTATAACGTTGTATTGCATCACTATATCACTTGTAACGGTATATTGCACCGCTATATGACGTATAACGTCATATACTATTACGTTATAACCTACAACGTTGTACTGCACCACTATATGACGTATAACGTTATATACTATTACGTTATAGGGCATAACGTTATATTGCATCACTACATCACTTATAACGTTATATTGCATCACTATATCACTTGTAACGGTATATTGCACCGCTATATGACGTATAACGTCATATACTATTACGTTATAACCTACAACGTTGTACTGCACCACTCTATGACGTATAACGTTATATACTATTACGTTATAGGGCATAACGTTATATTGCAACACTATATCACTTATAACGTTATATAGCATCCCTATATGACGTATAACGTTATGAACTATTACGTTATAACCTATAGTGTTATAGAGTATTACCTTATATCGTATAACGATTTTCACTATTACTTATAACGCATAACGCTATATTGCATCACAAATGATGTATAACTTTTATACTATTACGTTATAACTTATAACGTCATATTGCGTCACTATATGACGTATAACGCTATGGAGTATTACTTTTTAACGTATAACGATATATTGCACCACTATATGACGTATAACGTCATATACTATTACGTTATAACCTATAACGTTGTACTGCATCACTATATGACGTATAACGTCATATACTATTACATTATAACGTAAAACGTTATAGAGTATTACCTTATGTCTTCTAACGATTTATACTATTACGTTATACCGCATAACGTAAATATTGCATCACTATATTACTTATAATGTTATATTGCATCACTATATGAAGTATAACCTTATATACTATTACGTTATAAGGTATAACGATATATTGCAGCACTATATGAAGTATAACCTTATATACTATTACGTTATAAGGTATAACGATATATTGCACCACTATATGACGTATAACGTCATATACTATTACGTTACAACCAATAACGTTATACTGCGTCACTATATGACGTATAACGTTATGTACTATTACGTTATAAGGTATAACGTTATATTATTAACATTATATCACTTATAACGTTAATATAGCATCCCTATATGACGTATAACGTTATGAACTATTACGTTATAACGTGTAGCGTTATCGAGTATTACCTTATATCGTATAACCGATTTATACTATTACGTTATAACGCATAACGCTATATTGCATCACTATATCACTTATAGCGTTATACTGCATCACTATATGATGCATAACTTTTATACTATTACGTTATAACTTATAACGTTATATTGCATCACTATATGACGTATAACGTTATGGAGTATTACGTTTTAACGTATAAAATTATATTGCATTACTATATGACGTATAACGTTATGGAGTATTACGTTACTACGTATAACGATATATTGCATC
>NW_026109237.1:0-65764 GCF_024516045.1 Bombus affinis
TTATCCTATTGCCTACCGGCACATGTTTACAGTTTATGAATAGTTTCACATAAATAGTACTATTTCCTCATAGTACAGTGCAATGTGATGTCCGAAATGGCTGACAAAATTAGGTAATAACACGAAATATATGGAAGGCAATATAAGGTATATGTATAGCTTGGAAATTGTGACCGTTGCTTGCTCGCTCCGCTCGCTCGTAAAAATCTAGTCCAACCCCACAACCGATCCGACACGTTCGCAAATTTGAAATATGTCGCCATCATATCGAATAATGAACGCAAGATGGATTGGTTTTAGGTTAGGCTATAGTTTTCAAGCGAGCGCAGCGAGCGAGAGACGCGTATAGGTGTGTCATAAACCAACGGTTTGGCACATACGGATATTGAAATATTCGCACCAGCCCGAGGAGCCGGAAGTATTTATCCTATTGCCTACCGACACATGTTTACAGTTTATGAATAGTTTCACATAAATAGTACCTTTTCCACATAGTACAATGCAATGTGATGTCCCAAATGGCTGACAAAATTAGGTAATAACACGACATATATGCAAGGCAATATAAGGTGTATGTATAGGTTGGAAATTGTGATCGTTGCTGGCTCGCTCGAAAAAATCTAGTCCAACCTCACAACCGATCCGACACGTTCGCAAATTTGAAATATGTCGCCACCATATCGAATAATGAACGGAAGATCGATTGGTTTTAGGTTAGGCTAAAGCTTTCGTGCGAGCGCAGCGAACGAGAGACGCGTAAACGTGTGTCACAAACCAACGGTCTGGCACATACGGACGTTGAAATATTCGCACCAGCCCGAGGAGCCGGAAGTCTTTATCCTATTGCCTTCTGACAAATGTTTACGGTTTACCAATAGTTTCACATAATTAGTACCGTTTCCTCATAGTACAGTGCAACGTGATGTCCGAAATGGCTGACAAAATTAGGTACAAGCACGAAATATATGCAAGACAATATATGGTATATGTATAGCTTGGAAATTGTGACCGTTGCTCGCTCGCTCCGCTCGCTCGTAAAAATCTAGTCCAACCTCACAACCGATCCGACACGTTCGCAAATTTGAAATATGTCGCCACCATATCGAATAATGAACGGAAGATGGATTGGTTTTAGGTTAGGCTAAAGCTTTCGTGCGAGCGCAGCGACCGAGAGACGCGTAAAGGTGTGTCACAAACCAACGGTTTGGCACATACGGACGTTGAAATATTCGCACCAGCCCGAGGAGCCGGAAGTGTTTATCCAATTGCCTTCTGACAAATGTTTACGGTTTACCAATAGTTTCACATAATTAGTACCGTTTCCTCATAGTACAGTGCAACGTGATGTCCGAAATGGCTGACAAAATTAGGTACAAGCACGAAATATATGCAAGACAATATATGGTATATGTATAGCTTGGAAATTGTGACCGTTGCTCGCTCGCTCCGCTCGCCCGTAAAAATCTAGTCCAACCTCACAACCGATCCCACACGTTCGCAAATTTGAAATATGTCGCCACCATATCGAATAATGAACGGAAGATGGATTGGTTTTAGGTTAGGCTATAGCTTTCGTGCGAGCGCAGCGAACGAGAGATGCGTAAAGGTGTGTCACAAACCATCGGTTTGGCACATACGGACATTGATATATTCGCACCAGCCCGAGGAGCCGGAAGTCTTTATCCTATTGCCTTCTGACAAATGTTTACGGTTTACCAATAGTTTCACATAATTAGTACCGTTTCCTCATAGTACAGTGCAACGTGATGTCCGAAATGGCTGACAAAATTAGGTACAAGCACGAAATATATGCAAGACAATATATGGTATATGTATAGCTTGGAAATTGTGACCGTTGCTCGCTCGCTCCGCTCGCTCGTAAACATCTAGTCCATCCTCACAACCGATCCGACACGTTCGCAAATTTGAAATATGTCGCCATCATATCGAATAATTAACGCAAGATGGATTGGTTTTAGGTTAGGCTATAGTTTTCGAGCGAGCGCAGCGAGCGAGAGACGCGTGTAGGTGTGTCATAAACCAACGGTTTGGCACATACGGACATTGAAATATTCGCACCAGCCCGAGGAGCCGGAAGTATTTATCCTATTGCCTACCGACACATGTTTACAGTTTATGAATAGTTTCACATAAATAGTACTATTTCCTCATAGTACAGTGCAACGTGATGTCCGAAATGGCTGACAAAATTAGGTACAAGCACGACATATATGCAAGGCAATATAAGGTGTATGTATAGGTTGGAAATTGTGATCGTTGCTGGCTCGCTCGAAAAAATCTAGTCCAACCTCACAACCGATCCGACACGTTCGCAAATTTGAAATATGTCGCCACCATATCGAATAATGAACGGAAGATGGATTGGTTTTAGGTTAGGCTAAAGCTTTCGTGCGAGCGCAGCGAACGAGAGACGCGTAAAGGTGTGTCACAAACCAACGGTTTGGCACATACGGACGTTGAAATATTCGCACCAGCCCGAGGAGCCGGAAGTCTTTATCCTATTGCCTTCTGACAAATGTTTACGGTTTACCAATAGTTTCACATAATTAGTACCGTTTCCTCATAGTACAGTGCAACGTGATGTCCGAAATGGCTGACAAAATTAGGTACAAGCACGAAATATATGCAAGACAATATATGGTATATGTATAGCTTGGAAATTGTGACCGTTGCTCGCTCGCTCCGCTCGCTCGTAAAAATCTAGTCCAACCCCACAACCGATCCGACACGTTCGCAAATTTGAAATATGTCGCCATCATATCGAATAATGAACGCAAGATGGATTGGTTTTAGGTTAGGCTATAGTTTTCGAGCGAGCGCCGCGAGCGAGAGACGCGTAAAGGTGTGTCATAAACCAACGGTTTGGCACATACGGACATTGAAATATTCGCACCAGCCCGAGGAGCCGGAAGTATTTATCCTATTGCCTACCGACACATGTTTACAGTTTATGAATAGTTTCACATAAATAGTACTATTTCCTCATAGTACAGTGCAACGTGATGTCCGAAATGGCAGACAAAATTAGGTAATAACACGAAATATATGGAAGGCAATATAACGTATATGTATAGCTTGGAAATTGAGACCGTTGCTCGCTCGCTCCGCTCGCTCGTAAAAATCTAGTCCAATCTCACAACCGATCCCACACGTTCGCAAATTTGAAATATGTCGCCACCATATCGAATAATGAACGGAAGATGGATTGGTTTTAGGTTAGGCTATAGCTTTCGTGCGAGCGCAGCGAACGAGAGACGCGTAAAGGTGTGTCACAAACCATCGGTTTGGCACATACGGACATTGATATATTCGCACCAGCCCGAGGAGCCAGAAGTCTTTATCCTATTGCCTTCTGACAAATGTTTACGGTTTACCAATAGTTTCACATAATTAGTACCGTTTCCTCATAGTACAGTGCAACGTGATGTCTGAAACGGCTGACAAAATTAGGTACAAGCACGAAATATATGCAAGACAATATATGGTATATGTATAGCTTGGAAATTGTGACCGTTGCTCGCTCGCTCCGCTCGCTCGTAAAAATCTAGTCCAACCTCACAACCGATCCCACACGTTCGCAAATTTGAAATATGTCGCCACCATATCGAATAATGAACGGAAGATGGATTGGTTTTAGGTTAGGCTATAGCTTTCGTGCGAGCGCAGCGAACGAGAGACGCGTAAAGGTGTGTCACAAACCATCGGTTTGGCACATGCGGACATAGATATATTCGCACCAGACCGAGGAGCCGGTAGTATTTATCCTATTGCCTACCGACACATGTTTACAGTTTATGAATAGTTTCACATAAATAGTACAATTTCCTCATAGTACAGTGCAATGTGATGTCCGAAATGGCTGACAAAATTAGGTAATAACACGAAATATATGGAAGGCAATATAAGGTATATGTATAGCTTGGAACTTGTGACCGTTGCTCGCTCGCTCCGCTCGCTCGTAAAAATCTAGTCCAACCTCACAACCGATCCCACACGTTCGCAAATTTGAAATATGTCGCCACCATATCGAATAATGATCGGAAGATGGATTGGTTTTAGGTTAGGCTATAGTTTTCGAGCGAGCGCAGCGAGCGAAAGACGCGTATAGTTGTGTCATAAACAAACGGTTTGGCACATACGGATATTGAAATATTCGCACCAGCCCGAGGAGCCGGAAGTATTTATCCTATTGCCTACCGACACATGTTTACAGTTTATGAGTAGTTTCACATAAATAGTACTATTTCCTCATAGTACAGTGCAATGTGATGTCCGAAATGGCTGACAAAATTAGGTAATAACACGACATATATGCAAGGCAATATAAGGTGTATGTATAGGTTGGAAATTGTGATCGTTGCTCGCTCGCTCGAAAAAATCTAGTCCAACCTCACAACCGATCCCACACGTTCGCAAATTTGAAATATGTCGCCACCATATCGAATAATGAACGGAAGATGGATTGGTTTTAGGTTAGGCTATAGCTTTCGTGCGAGCGCAGCGAACGAGAGACGCGTAAAGGTGTGTCACAAACCAACGGTTTGGCACATACGGACGTTGATATATTCGCACCAGCCCGAGGAGCCGGAAGTCTTTATCCTATTGCCTTCTGACAAATGTTTACGGTTTACCAATAGTTTCACATAATTAGTACCGTTTCCTCATAGTACAGTGCAACGTGATGTCTGAAATGGCTGACAAAATTAGGTACAAGCATGAAATATATGCAAGACAATATATGGTATATGTATAGCTTGGAAATTGTGACCGTTGCTCGCTCGCTCCGCTCGCTCGTAAAAATCTAGTCCAACCTCACAACCGATCCGACACGTTCGCAAATTTGAAATATGTCGCCATCATATCGAATAATGAACGCAAGATGGATTGGTTTTAGGTTAGGCTATAGTTTTCGAGCGAGCGCCGCGAGCGTGAGACGCGTAAAGGTGTGTCACAAACCAACGGTTTGGCACATACGGACATTGAAATATTCGCACCAGCCCGAGGAGCCGGAAGTCTTTATCCTATTGCCTTCTGACAAATGTTTACGGTTTACCAATAGTTTCACATAATTAGTACCGTTTCCTCATAGTACAGTGCAACGTGATGTCCGAAATGGCTGACAAAATTAGGTACAAGCACGAAATATATGCAAGACAATATATGGTATATGTATAGCTTGGAAATTGTGACCGTTGCTCGCTCGCTCCGCTCGCTCGAAAAAATCTAGTCCAACCTCACAACCGATCCGACACGTTCGCAAATTTGAAATATGTCGCCACCATATCGAATAATGAACGGAAGATGGATTGGTTTTAGGTTAGGCTATAGCTTTCGTGCGAGCGCAGCGAACGAGAGACGCGTAAAGGTGTGTCACAAACCATCCGTTTGGCACATACGGACATTGATATATTCGCACCAGCCCGAGGAGCCGGAAGCATTTATCCTATTGCCTACCGACACATGTTTACAGTTTATGAATAGTTTCACATAAATAGTACTATTTCCTCATAGTACAGTGCAACGTGATGTCCGAAATGGCTGACAAAATTAGGTACAAGCACGAAATATATGCAAGACAATATATGGTATATGTATAGCTTGGAAATTGTGACCGTTGCTCGCTCGCTCCGCTCTCTCGTAAAAATCTAGTCCAACCTCACAACCGATCCCACACGTTCGCAAATTTGAAATATGTCGCCACCATATCGAATAATGAACGGAAGATGGATTGGTTTTAGGTTAGGCTATAGCTTTCGTGCGAGCGCAGCGAACGAGAGATGCGTAAAGGTGTGTCACAAACCATCGGTTTGGCACATACGGACATTGATATATTCGCACCAGCCCGAGGAGCCGGAAGTCTTTATCCTATTGCCTTCTGACAAATGTTTACGGTTTACCAATAGTTTCACATAATTAGTACCGGTTCCTCATAGTACAGTGCAACGTGATGTCCGAAATGGCTGACAAAATTAGGTACAAGCACGAAATATATGCAAGACAATATATGGTATATGTATAGCTTGGAAATTGTGACCGTTGCTCGCTCGCTCCGCTCGCTCGTAAAAATCTAGTCCAACCCCACAACCGATCCGACACGTTCGCAAATTTGAAATATGTCGCCATCATATCGAATAATGAACGCAAGATGGATTGGTTTTTGGTTAGGCTATAGTTTTCGAGCGAGCGCCGCGAGCGAGAGACGCGTAAAGGTGTGTCATAAACCAACGGTTTGGCACATACGGACATTGAAATATTCGCACCAGCCCGAGGAGCCGGAAGTATTTATCCTATTGCCTACCGACACATGTTTACAGTTTATGAATAGTTTCACATAAATAGTACTATTTCCTCATAGTACAGTGCAACGTGATGTCCGAAATGGCTGACAAAATTAGGTAATAACACGAAATATATGGAAGGCAATATAAGGTATATGTATAGCTTGGAAATTGAGACCGTTGCTCGCTCGCTCCGCTCGCTCGTAAAAATCTAGTCCAATCTCACAACCGATCCCACACGTTCGCAAATTTGAAATATGTCGCCACCATATCGAATAATGAACGGAAGATGGATTGGTTTTAGGTTAGGCTATAGCTTTCGTGCGAGCGCAGCGAACGAGAGACGCGTAAAGGTGTGTCACAAACCATCGGTTTGGCACATACGGACATTGATATATTCGCACCAGCCCGAGGAGCCAGAAGTCTTTATCCTATTGCCTTCTGACAAATGTTTACGGTTTACCAATAGTTTCACATAATTAGTACCGTTTCCTCATAGTACAGTGCAACGTGATGTCTGAAACGGCTGACAAAATTAGGTACAAGCACGAAATATATGCAAGACAATATATGGTATATGTATAGCTTGGAAATTGTGACCGTTGCTCGCTCGCTCCGCTCGCTCGTAAAAATCTAGTCCAACCTCACAACCGATCCCACACGTTCGCAAATTTGAAATATGTCGCCACCATATCGAATAATGAACGGAAGATGGATTGGTTTTAGGTTAGGCTATAGCTTTCGTGCGAGCGCAGCGAACGAGAGACGCGTAAAGGTGTGTCACAAACCATCGGTTTGGCACATGCGGACATAGATATAGTCGCACCAGCCCGAGGAGCCGGAAGTATTTATCCTATTGCCTACCGACACATGTTTACAGTTTATGAATAGTTTCACATAAATAGTACAATTTCCTCATAGTACAGTGCAATGTGATGTCCGAAATGGCTGACAAAATTAGGTAATAACACGAAATATATGGAAGGCAATGTAAGGTATATGTATAGCTTGGAAATTGTGACCGTTGCTCGCTCGCTCCGCTCGCTCGTAAAAATCTAGTCCAACCTCACAACCGATCCCACACGTTCGCAAATTTGAAATATGTCGCCACCATATCGAATAATGAACGGAAGATGGATTGGTTTTAGGTTAGGCTATAGCTTTCGTGCGAGCGCAGCGAACGAGAGACGCGTAAAGGTGTGTCACAAACCATCGGTTTGGCACATGCGGACATAGATATATTCGCACCAGCCCGAGGAGCCGGTAGTATTTATCCTATTGCCTACCGACACATGTTTACAGTTTATGAATAGTTTCACATAAATAGTACAATTTCCTCATAGTACAGTGCAATGTGATGTCCGAAATGGCTGACAAAATTAGGTAATAACACGAAATATATGGAAGGCAATATAAGGTATATGTATAGCTTGGAAATTGTGACCGTTGCTCGCTCGCTCCGCTCGCTCGAAAAAATCTAGTCCAACCTCACAACCGATCCGACACGTTCGCAAATTTGAAATATGTCGCCACCATATCGAATAATGAACGGAAGATGGATTGGTTGTAGGTTAGGCTATAGCTTTCGTGCGAGCGCAGCGAACGAGAGACGCGTAAAGGTGTGTCAAAACCATCCGTTTGGCACATACGGAGATTGATATATTCGCACCAGCCCGAGGAGCCGGAAGTATTTATCCTATTGCCTACCGACACATGTTTACAGTTTATGAATAGTTTCACATAAATAGTACTATTTCCTCATAGTACAGTGCAATGTGATGTCCGAAATGGCTGACAAAATTAGGTAATAACACGAAATATATGGAAGGCAATATAAGGTATATGTATAGCTTGGAAATTGTGACCGTTGCTTGCTCGCTCCGCTCGCTCGTAAAAATCTAGTCCAACCCCACAACCGATCCGACACGTTCGCAAATTTGAAATATGTCGCCATCATATCGAATAATGAACGCAAGATGGATTGGTTTTAGGTTAGGCTATAGTTTTCAAGCGAGCGCAGCGAGCGAGAGACGCGTATAGGTGTGTCATAAACCAACGGTTTGGCACATACGGACATTGAAATATTCGCACCAGCCCGAGGAGCCGGAAGTATTTATCCTATTGCCTACCGACACATGTTTACAGTTTATGAATAGTTTCACATAAATAGTACTATTTCCTCATAGTACAGTGCAACGTGATGTCCGAAATGGCTGACAAAATTAGGTAATAACACGAAATATATGGAAGGCAATATAAGGTATATGTATAGCTTGGAAATTGAGACCGTTGCTCGCTCGCTCCGCTCGCTCGTAAAAATCTAGTCCAATCTCACAACCGATGCCACACGTTCGCAAATTTGAAATATGTCGCCACCATATCGAATAATGAACGGAAGATGGATTGGTTTTAGGTTAGGCTATAGCTTTCGTGCGAGCGCAGCGAACGAGAGACGCGTAAAGGTGTGTCACAAACCATCGGTTTGGCACATACGGACATTGATATATTCGCACCAGCCCGAGGAGCCAGAAGTCTTTATCCTATTGCCTTCTGACAAATGTTTACGGTTTACCAATAGTTTCACATAATTAGTACCGTTTCCTCATAGTACAGTGCAACGTGATGTCTGAAACGGCTGACAAAATTAGGTACAAGCACGAAATATATGCAAGACAATATATGGTATATGTATAGCTTGGAAATTGTGACCGTTGCTCGCTCGCTCCGCTCGCTCGTAAAAATCTAGTCCAACCTCACAACCGATCCCACACGTTCGCAAATTTGAAATATGTCGCCACCATATCGAATAATGAACGGAAGATGGATTGGTTTTAGGTTAGGCTATAGCTTTCGTGCGAGCGCAGCGAACGAGAGACGCGTAAAGGTGTGTCACAAACCATCGGTTTGGCACATGCGGACATAGATATATTCGCACCAGCCCGAGGAGCCGGAAGTATTTATCCTATTGCCTACCGACACATGTTTACAGTTTATGAATAGTTTCACATAAATAGTACAATTTCCTCATAGTACAGTGCAATGTGATGTCCGAAATGGCTCACAAAATTAGGTAATAACACGAAATATATGGAAGGCAATGTAAGGTATATGTATAGCTTGGAAATTGTGACCGTTGCTCGCTCGCTCCGCTCGCTCGTAAAAATCTAGTCCAACCTCACAACCGATCCCACACGTTCGCAAATTTGAAATATGTCGCCACCATATCGAATAATGAACGGAAGATGGATTGGTTTTAGGTTAGGCTATAGCTTTCGTGCGAGCGCAGCGAACGAGAGACGCGTAAAGGTGTGTCACAAACCATCGGTTTGGCACATGCGGACATAGATATATTCGCACCAGCCCGAGGAGCCGGTAGTATTTATCCTATTGCCTACCGACACATGTTTACAGTTTATGAATAGTTTCACATAAATAGTACAATTTCCTCATAGTACAGTGCAATGTGATGTCCGAAATGGCTGACAAAATTAGGTAATAACACGAAATATATGGAAGGCAATATAAGGTATATGTATAGCTTGGAAATTGTGACCGTTGCTCGCTCGCTCCGCTCGCTCGAAAAAATCTAGTCCAACCTCACAACCGATCCGACACGTTCGCAAATTTGAAATATGTCGCCACCATATCGAATAATGAACGGAAGATGGATTGGTTGTAGGTTAGGCTATAGCTTTCGTGCGAGCGCAGCGAACGAGAGACGCGTAAAGGTGTGTCAAAACCATCCGTTTGGCACATACGGAGATTGATATATTCGCACCAGCCCGAGGAGCCGGAAGTATTTATCCTATTGCCTACCGACACATGTTTACAGTTTATGAATAGTTTCACATAAATAGTACTATTTCCTCATAGTACAGTGCAATGTGATGTCCGAAATGGCTGACAAAATTAGGTAATAACACGAAATATATGGAAGGCAATATAAGGTATATGTATAGCTTGGAAATTGTGACCGTTGCTTGCTCGCTCCGCTCGCTCGTAAAAATCTAGTCCAACCCCACAACCGATCCGACACGTTCGCAAATTTGAAATATGTCGCCATCATATCGAATAATGAACGCAAGATGGATTGGTTTTAGGTTAGGCTATAGTTTTCAAGCGAGCGCAGCGAGCGAGAGACGCGTATAGGTGTGTCATAAACCAACGGTTTGGCACATACGGACATTGAAATATTCGCACCAGACCGAGGAGCCGGAAGTATTTATCCTATTGCCTACCGACACATGTTTACAGTTTATGAATAGTTTCACATAAATAGTACTATTTCCTCATAGTACAGTGCAATGTGATGTCCGAAATGGCTGACAAAATTAGGTAATAACACGACATATATGCAAGGCAATATAAGGTGTATGTATAGGTTGGAAATTGTGATCGTTGCTCGCTCGCTCGAAAAAATCTAGTCCAACCTCACAACCGATCCCACACGTTCGCAAATTTGAAATATGTCGCCACCATATCGAATAATGAACGGAAGATGGATTGGTTTTAGGTTAGGCTATAGCTTTCGTGCGAGCGCAGCGAACGAGAGACGCGTAAAGGTGTGTCACAAACCAACGGTTTGGCACATACGGACGTTGATATATTCGCACCAGCCCGAGGAGCCGGAAGTCTTTATCCTATTGCCTTCTGACAAATGTTTACGGTTTACCAATAGTTTCACATAATTAGTACCGTTTCCTCATAGTACAGTGCAACGTGATGTCCGAAATGGCTGACAAAATTAGGTACAAGCACGAAATATATGCAAGACAATATATGGTATATGTATAGCTTGGAAATTGTGACCGTTGCTCGCTCGCTCCGCTCGCTCGTAAAAATCTAGTCCAACCTCACAACCGATCCGACACGTTCGCAAATTTGAAATATGTCGCCATCATATCGAATAATGAACGCAAGATGGATTGGTTTTAGGTTAGGCTATAGTTTTCGAGCGAGCGCCGCGAGCGAGAGACGCGTAAAGGTGTGTCATAAACCAACGGTTTGGCACATACGGACATTGAAATATTCGCACCAGCCCGAGGAGCCTGAAGTATTTATCCTATTGCCTACCGACACATGTTTACAGTTTATGAATAGTTTCACATAAATAGTACTATTTCCTCATAGTACAGTGCAATGTGATGTCCGAAATGGCTGACAGAATTAGGTAATAACACGAAATATATGGAAGGCAATATAAAGTATATGTATAGCTTGGAAATTGTGACCGTTTCTCGCTCGCTCCGCTCGCTCGTAAAAATCTAGTCCAACCTCACAACCGATCCCACACGTTCGCAAATTTGAAATATGTCGCCACCATATCGAATAATGAACGGAAGATGGATTGGTTTTAGGTTACGCTATAGCTTTCGTGCGAGCGCAGCGAACGAGAGACGCGTAAAGGTGTGTCACAATCCATCGGTTTGGCACATACGGACATTGATATATTCGCACCAGCCCGAGGAGCCGGAAGTCTTTATCCAAATGCCTTCTGACAAATGTTTACGGTTTACCAATAGTTTCACATAATTAGTACCGTTTCCTCATAGTACAGTGCAACGTGATGTCCGAAATGGCTGACAAAATTAGGTACAAGCACGAAATATATGCAAGACAATACGTGGTATATGTATAGCTTGGAAATTGTGACCGTTGCTCGCTCGCTCCGCTCGCTCGTAAAAATCTAGTCCAACCCCACTACCGATCCGACACGTTCGCAAATTTGAAATATGTCGCCATCATATCGAATAATGAACGAAAGATGGATTGGTTTTAGGTTAGGCTATAGTTTTCGAGCGAGCGCAGCGAGCGAGAGACGCGTATAGTTGTGTCATAAACCAACGGTTTGGCACATACGGACATTGAAATATTCGCATCAGCCCGAGGAGCCGGAAGTATTTATCCTATTGCCTACCGACACATGTTTACAGTTTATGAATAGTTTCACATAAATAGTACTATTTCCACATAGTACAATGCAATGTGATGTCCGAAATGGCTGACAAAATTAGGTAATAACACGACATATATGCAAGGCAATATAAGGTGTATGTATAGGTTGGAAATTGTGATCGTTGCTCGCTCGCTCGAAAAAATCTAGTCCAACCTCACAACCGATCCGACACGTTCGCAAATATGAAATATGTCGCCACCATATCGAATAATGAACGGAAGATGGATTGGTTTTAGGTTAGGCTAAAGCTTTCGTGCGAGCGCAGCGAACGAGAGACGCGTAAAGGTGTGTCACAAACCAACGGTTTGGCACATACGGACGTTGAAATATTCGCACCAGCCCGAGGAGCCGGAAGTCTTTATCCTATTGCCTTCTGACAAATGTTTACGGTTTACCAATAGTTTCACATAATTAGTACCGTTTCCTCATAGTACAGTGCAACGTGATGTCCGAAATGGCTGACAAAATTAGGTACAAGCACGAAATATATGCAAGACAATATATGGTATATGTATAGCTTGGAAATTGTGACCGTTGCTCGCTCGCTCCGCTCGCTCGTAAAAATCTAGTCCAACCTCACAACCGATCCCACACGTTCGCAAATTTGAAACATGTCGCCACCATATCGAATAATGAACGCAAGATGGATTGGTTTTAGGTTAGGCTATAGTTTTCAAGCGAGCGCAGCGAGCGAGAGACGCGTATAGGTGTGTCATAAACCAACGGTTTGGCACATACGGACATTGAAATATTCGCACCAGACCGAGGAGCCGGAAGTATTTATCCTATTGCCTACCGACACATGTTTACAGTTTATGAATAGTTTCACATAAATAGTACTATTTCCTCATAGTACAGTGCAATGTGATGTCCGAAATGGCTGACAAAATTAGGTAATAACACGACATATATGCAAGGCAATATAAGGTGTATGTATAGGTTGGAAATTGTGATCGTTGCTCGCTCGCTCGAAAAAATCTAGTCCAACCTCACAACCGATCCCACACGTTCGCAAATTTGAAATATGTCGCCACCATATCGAATAATGAACGGAAGATGGATTGGTTTTAGGTTAGGCTATAGCTTTCGTGCGAGCGCAGCGAACGAGAGACGCGTAAAGGTGTGTCACAAACCAACGGTTTGGCACATACGGACGTTGATATATTCGCACCAGCCCGAGGAGCCGGAAGTCTTTATCCTATTGCCTTCTGACAAATGTTTACGGTTTACCAATAGTTTCACATAATTAGTACCGTTTCCTCATAGTACAGTGCAACGTGATGTCCGAAATGGCTGACAAAATTAGGTACAAGCACGAAATATATGCAAGACAATATATGGTATATGTATAGCTTGGAAATTGTGACCGTTGCTCGCTCGCTCCGCTCGCTCGTAAAAATCTAGTCCAACCTCACAACCGATCCGACACGTTCGCAAATTTGAAATATGTCGCCATCATATCGAATAATGAACGCAAGATGGATTGGTTTTAGGTTAGGCTATAGTTTTCGAGCGAGCGCCGCGAGCGAGAGACGCGTAAAGGTGTGTCATAAACCAACGGTTTGGCACATACGGACATTGAAATATTCGCACCAGCCCGAGGAGCCTGAAGTATTTATCCTATTGCCTACCGACACATGTTTACAGTTTATGAATAGTTTCACATAAATAGTACTATTTCCTCATAGTACAGTGCAATGTGATGTCCGAAATGGCTGACAGAATTAGGTAATAACACGAAATATATGGAAGGCAATATAAAGTATATGTATAGCTTGGAAATTGTGACCGTTTCTCGCTCGCTCCGCTCGCTCGTAAAAATCTAGTCCAACCTCACAACCGATCCCACACGTTCGCAAATTTGAAATATGTCGCCACCATATCGAATAATGAACGGAAGATGGATTGGTTTTAGGTTACGCTATAGCTTTCGTGCGAGCGCAGCGAACGAGAGACGCGTAAAGGTGTGTCACAATCCATCGGTTTGGCACATACGGACATTGATATATTCGCACCAGCCCGAGGAGCCGGAAGTCTTTATCCAAATGCCTTCTGACAAATGTTTACGGTTTACCAATAGTTTCACATAATTAGTACCGTTTCCTCATAGTACAGTGCAACGTGATGTCCGAAATGGCTGACAAAATTAGGTACAAGCACGAAATATATGCAAGACAATACGTGGTATATGTATAGCTTGGAAATTGTGACCGTTGCTCGCTCGCTCCGCTCGCTCGTAAAAATCTAGTCCAACCCCACTACCGATCCGACACGTTCGCAAATTTGAAATATGTCGCCATCATATCGAATAATGAACGAAAGATGGATTGGTTTTAGGTTAGGCTATAGTTTTCGAGCGAGCGCAGCGAGCGAGAGACGCGTATAGTTGTGTCATAAACCAACGGTTTGGCACATACGGACATTGAAATATTCGCATCAGCCCGAGGAGCCGGAAGTATTTATCCTATTGCCTACCGACACATGTTTACAGTTTATGAATAGTTTCACATAAATAGTACTATTTCCACATAGTACAATGCAATGTGATGTCCGAAATGGCTGACAAAATTAGGTAATAACACGACATATATGCAAGGCAATATAAGGTGTATGTATAGGTTGGAAATTGTGATCGTTGCTCGCTCGCTCGAAAAAATCTAGTCCAACCTCACAACCGATCCGACACGTTCGCAAATATGAAATATGTCGCCACCATATCGAATAATGAACGGAAGATGGATTGGTTTTAGGTTAGGCTAAAGCTTTCGTGCGAGCGCAGCGAACGAGAGACGCGTAAAGGTGTGTCACAAACCAACGGTTTGGCACATACGGACGTTGAAATATTCGCACCAGCCCGAGGAGCCGGAAGTCTTTATCCTATTGCCTTCTGACAAATGTTTACGGTTTACCAATAGTTTCACATAATTAGTACCGTTTCCTCATAGTACAGTGCAACGTGATGTCCGAAATGGCTGACAAAATTAGGTACAAGCACGAAATATATGCAAGACAATATATGGTATATGTATAGCTTGGAAATTGTGACCGTTGCTCGCTCGCTCCGCTCGCTCGTAAAAATCTAGTCCAACCTCACAACCGATCCCACACGTTCGCAAATTTGAAACATGTCGCCACCATATCGAATAATGAACGGAAGATGGATTGGTTTTAGGTTAGGCTATAGCTTTCGTGCGAGCGCAGCGAACGAGAGACGCGTAAAGGTGTGTCACAAACCATCGGTTTGGCACATACGGACATTGATATATTCTCACCAGCCCGAGGAGCCGGAAGTCTTTATCCTGATGCCTTCTGACAAATGTTTACGGTTTACCAATAGTTTCACATAATTAGTACCGTTTCCTCATAGTACAGTGCAACGTGATGTCCGAAATGGCTGACAAAATTAGGTACAAGCACAAAATATATGCAAGACAATACGTGGTATATGTATAGCTTGGAAATTGTGACCGTTGCTCGCTCGCTCCGCTCGCTCGTAAAAATCTAGTCCAACCCCACTACCGATCCGACACGTTCGCAAATTTGAAATATGTCGCCATCATATCGAATAATGAACGCAAGATGGATTGGTTTTAGGTTAGGCTATAGTTTTCGAGCGTGCGCCGCGAGCGAGAGACGCGTATAGGTGTGCCATAAACCAACGGTTTGGCACATACGGACATTGAAATATTCGCATCAGCCCGAGGTGCCGGAAGTATTTATCCTATTGCCTACCGACAAACGTTTACAGTTTATGAATAGTTTCACATAAATAGTACTATTTCCACATAGTACAATGCAATGTGATGTCCGAAATGGCTGACAAAATTAGGTAATAACACGACATATATGCAAGGCAATATAAGGTGTATGTATAGGTTGGAAATTGTGATCGTTGCTCGCTCGCTCGAAAAAATCTAGTCCAACCTCACAACCGATCCGACACGTTCGCAAATTTGAAATATGTCGCCACCATATCGAATAATGAACGGAAGATGGATTGGTTTTAGGTTAGGCTAAAGCTTTCGTGCGAGCGCAGCTAACGAGAGACGCGTAAAGGTGTGTCACAAACCAACGGTTTGGCACATACGGACGTTGAAATATTCGCACCAGCCCGAGGAGCCGGAAGTATTTATCCTATTGCCTACCGACACATGTTTACAGTTTATGAATAGTTTCACATAAATAGTACTATTTCCTCGTAGTACAGTGCAATGTGATGTCCGAAATGGCTGACAAAATTAGGTACAAGCACGAAATATATGCAAGACAATATATGGTATATGTATAGCTTGGAAATAGTGACCGTTGCTCGCTCGCTCCGCTCGCTCGTAAAAATCTAGTCCAATCTCACAACCGATCCGACACGTTCGCAAATTTGAAATATGTCGCCATCATATCGAATAATGAACGAAAGATGGATTGGTTTTAGGTTAGGCTATAGTTTTCGAGCGAGCGCAGCGAGCGAGAGACGCGTATAGTTGTGTCATAAACCAACGGTTTGGCACATACGGACATTGAAATATTCGCATCAGCCCGAGGAGCCGGAAGTATTTATCCTATTGCCTACCGACACATGTTTACAGTTTATGAATAGTTTCACATAAATAGTACTATTTCCTCATAGTACAGTGCAATGTGATGTCCGAAATGGCTGACAGAATTAGGTAATAACACGAAATATATGGAAGGCAATATAAAGTATATGTATAGCTTGGAAATTGTGACCGTTTCTCGCTCGCTCCGCTCGCTCGTAAAAATCTAGTCCAACCTCACAACCGATCCCACACGTTCGCAAATTTGAAACATGTCGCCACCATATCGAATAATGAACGGAAGATGGATTGGTTTTAGGTTAGGCTATAGCTTTCGTGCGAGCGCAGCGAACGAGAGACGCGTAAAGGTGTGTCACAAACCATCGGTTTGGCACATACGGACATTGATATATTCTCACCAGCCCGAGGAGCCGGAAGTCTTTATCCTGATGCCTTCTGACAAATGTTTACGGTTTACCAATAGTTTCACATAATTAGTACCGTTTCCTCATAGTACAGTGCAACGTGATGTCCGAAATGGCTGACAAAATTAGGTACAAGCACAAAATATATGCAAGACAATACGTGGTATATGTATAGCTTGGAAATTGTGACCGTTGCTCGCTCGCTCCGCTCGCTCGTAAAAATCTAGTCCAACCCCACTACCGATCCGACACGTTCGCAAATTTGAAATATGTCGCCATCATATCGAATAATGAACGCAAGATGGATTGGTTTTAGGTTAGGCTATAGTTTTCGAGCGTGCGCCGCGAGCGAGAGACGCGTATAGGTGTGCCATAAACCAACGGTTTGGCACATACGGACATTGAAATATTCGCATCAGCCCGAGGTGCCGGAAGTATTTATCCTATTGCCTACCGACAAACGTTTACAGTTTATGAATAGTTTCACATAAATAGTACTATTTCCACATAGTACAATGCAATGTGATGTCCGAAATGGCTGACAAAATTAGGTAATAACACGACATATATGCAAGGCAATATAAGGTGTATGTATAGGTTGGAAATTGTGATCGTTGCTCGCTCGCTCGAAAAAATCTAGTCCAACCTGACAACCGATCCGACACGTTCGCAAATTTGAAATATGTCGCCACCATATCGAATAATGAACGGAAGATGGATTGGTTTTAGGTTAGGCTAAAGCTTTCGTGCGAGCGCAGCAAACGAGAGACGCGTAAAGGTGTGTCACAAACCAACGGTTTGGCACATACGGACGTTGAAATATTCGCACCAGCCCGAGGAGCCGGAAGTCTTTATCCAATTGCCTTCTGACAAATGTTTACAGTTTACCAATAGTTTCACATAATTAGTACCGTTTCCTCATAGTACAGTGCAACGTGATGTCCGAAATGGCTGACAAAATTAGGTACAAGCACGAAATATATGCAAGACAATATATGGTATATGTATAGCTTGGAAATTGTGACCGTTGCTCGCTCGCTCCGCTCGCTCGTAAAAATCTAGTCCAACCTCACAACCGATCCGACACGTTCGCAAATTTGAAATATGTCGCCATCATATCGAATAATGAACGCAAGATGGATTGGTTTTAGGTTAGGCTATAGTTTTCGAGCGAGCGCCGCGAGCGAGAGACGCGTAAAGGTGTGTCATAAACCAACGGTTTGGCACATACGGACATTGAAATATTCGCACCAGCCCGAGGAGCCGGAAGTATTTATCCTATTGCCTACCGACACATGTTTACAGTTTATGAATAGTTTCACATAAATAGTACTATTTCCTCATAGTACAGTGCAATGTGATGTCCGAAATGGCTGACAGAATTAGGTAATAACACGAAATATATGGAAGGCAATATAAAGTATATGTATAGCTTGGAAATTGTGACCGTTTCTCGCTCGCTCCGCTCGCTCGTAAAAATCTAGTCCAACCTCACAACCGATCCCACACGTTCGCAAATTTGAAATATGTCGCCACCATATCGAATAATGAACGCAAGATGGATTGGTTTTAGGTTAGGCTATAGCTTTCGTGCGAGCGCAGCGAACGAGAGACGCGTAAAGGTGTGTCACAAACCAACGGTTTGGCACATACGGACGTTGAAATATTCGCACCAGCCCGAGGAGCCGGAAGTCTTTATCCTGATGCCTTCTGACAAATGTTTACGGTTTACCAATAGTTTCACATAATTAGTACCGTTTCCTCATAGTACAGTGCAACGTGATGTCCGAAATGGCTGACAAAATTAGGTACAAGCACAAAATATATGCAAGACAATACGTGGTATATGTATAGCTTGGAAATTGTGACCGTTGCTCGCTCGCTCCGCTCGCTCGTAAAAATCTAGTCCAACCCCACTACCGATCCGACACGTTCGCAAATTTGAAATATGTCGCCATCATATCGAATAATGAACGCAAGATGGATTGGTTTTAGGTTAGGCTATAGTATTCGAGCGAGCGCCGCGAGCGAGAGACGCGTAAAGGTGTTTCATAAACCAACGGTTTGGCACATACGGACATTGAAATATTCGCACCAGCCCGAGGAGCCGGAAGTATTTATCCTATTGCCTACCGACACATGTTTACAGTTTATGAATAGTTTCACATAAATAGTACTATTTCCTCATAGTACAGTGCAATGTGATGTCCGAAATGGCTGACAAAATTAGGTAATAACACGAAATATATGCAAGGCGATATAAGGTGTATGTATAGGTTGGAAATTGTGGTCGTTGCTCGCTCGCTCGAAAAAATCTAGTCCAACCTCACAACCGATCCGACGCGTTCGCAAATTTGAAATATGTCGCCACCATATCGAATAATGAACGGAAGATGGATTGGTTTTAGGTTAGGCTATAGCTTTCGTGCGAGCGCAGCGAACGAGAGACGCGTAAAGGTGTGTCACAAACCAACGGTTTGGCACATACGGACGTTGAAATATTCGCACCAGCCCGAGGAGCCGGAAGTCTTTATCCTATTGCCTTCTGACAAATGTTTACGGTTTGCCAATAGTTTCACATAATTAGTACCGTTTCCTCATAGTACAGTGCAACGTGATGTCCGAAATGGCTGACAAAATTAGGTACAAGCACGAAATATATGCAAGACAATATATGGTATATGTACAGCTTGGAAATTGTGACCGTTGCTCGCTCGCTCCGTTCGCTCGTAAAAATCTAGTCCAACCCCACTACCGATCCGACACGTTCGCAAATTTGAAATATGTCGCCATCATATCGAATAATGAACGCAAGATGGATTGGTTTTTGGTTAGGCTATAGCTTTCGAGCGAGCGCCGCGAGCGAGAGACGCGTAAAGGTTTGTCATAAACCAACGGTTTGGCACATACGGACATTGAAATATTCGCACCATCCCGAGGAGCCGGAAGTATTTATCCTATTGCCTACCGACACATGTTTACAGTTTATGAATAATTTCACATAAATAGTACTATTTCCTCATAGTACAGTGCAATGTGATGTCCGAAATCGCTGACAAAATTAGGTAATAAAACGAAATATATGCAAGGCAATATAAGGTGTATGTATAGGTTGGAAATTGTGATCGTTGCTCGCTCGCTCGAAAAAATCTAGTCCAAACTCACAACCGATCCGACACGTTCGCAAATTTGAAATATGTCGCCACCATATCGAATAATGAACGCAAGATGGATTGGTTTTAGGTTAGGCTATAGCTTTCGTGCGAGCGCAGCGAACGAGAGACGCGTAAAGGTGTGTCACAAACCAACGGTTTGGCACATACGGACGTTGAAATATTCGCACCAGCCCGAGGAGCCGGAAGTCTTTATCCTGATGCCTTCTGACAAATGTTTACGGTTTACCAATAGTTTCACATAATTAGTACCGTTTCCTCATAGTACAGTGCAACGTGATGTCCGAAATGGCTGACAAAATTAGGTACAAGCACAAAATATATGCAAGACAATACGTGGTATATGTATAGCTTGGAAATTGTGACCGTTGATCGCTCGCTCCGCTCGCTCGTAAAAATCTAGTCCAACCCCACTACCGATCCGACACGTTCGCAAATTTGAAATATGTCGCCATCATATCGAATAATGAACGCAAGATGGATTGGTTTTAGGTTAGGCTATAGTTTTCGAGCGAGCGCCGCGAGCGAGAGACGCGTAAAGGTGTGTCATAAACCAACGGTTTGGCACATACGGACATTGAAATATTCGCACCAGCCCGAGGAGCCGGAAGTATTTATCCTATTGCCTACCGACACATGTTTACAGTTTATGAATAGTTTCACATAAATAGTACTATTTCCTCATAGTACAGTGCAATGTGATGTCCGAAATGGCTGACAAAATTAGGTAATAACACGAAATATATGCAAGGCGATATAAGGTGTATGTATAGGTTGGAAATTGTGATCGTTGCTCGCTCGCTCGAAAAAATCTAGTCCAAACTCACAACCGATCCGACACGTTCGCAAATTTGAAATATGTCGCCACCATATCGAATAATGAACGCAAGATGGATTGGTTTTAGGTTAGGCTATAGCTTTCGTGCGAGCGCAGCGAACGAGAGACGCGTAAAGGTGTGTCACAAACCAACGGTTTGGCGCATACGGACATTGATATATTCGCACCAGCCCGAGGAGCCAGAAGTCTTTATCCTATTGCCTTCTGACAAATGTTTACGGTTTACCAATAGTTTCACATAATTAGTACCGTTTCCTCATAGTACAGTGCAACGTGATGTCTGAAACGGCTGACAAAATTAGGTACAAGCACGAAATATATGCAAGACAATATATGGTATATGTATAGCTTGGAAATTGTGACCGTTGCTCGCTCGCTCCGCTCGCTCGTAAAAATCTAGTCCATCCTCACAACCGATCCGACACGTTCGCAAATTTGAAATATGTCGCCATCATATCGAATAATGAACGCAAGATGGATTGGTTTTAGGTTAGGCTATAGTTTTCGAGCGAGCGCCGCGAGCGAGAGACGCGTAAAGGTGTGTCATAAACCAACGGTTTGGCACATACGGATATTGAAATATTCGCACCAGCCCGAGGAGCCGGAAGTATTTATCGTATTGCCTACCGACACATGTTTACAGTTTATGAATAGTTTCACATAAATAGTACTATTTCCTCATAGTACAGTGCAATGTGATGTCCGCAATGGCGTACAAAATTAGGTAATAACACGAAATATATGGAAGGCAATATAAGGTATATGTATAGCTTGGAAATTGTGACCGTTGCTCGCTCGCTCCGCTCGCTCGAAAAAATCTAGTCCAACCTCACAACCGATCCGACACGTTCGCAAATTTGAAATATATCGCCACCATATCGAATAATGAACGGAAGATGGATTGGTTTTAGGTTAGGCTATAGCTTTCGTGCGAGCGCAGCGAACGAGAGACGCGTAAAGGTGTGTCACAAACCATCCGTTTGGCACATACGGACATTGATATATTCGCACCAGCCCGAGGAGCCGGAAGTATTTATCCTATTGCCTACCGACACATGTTTACAGTTTATGAATAGTTTCACATAAATGGTACTATTTCCTCATAGTACAGTGCAATGTGATGACCGAAATGGCTGACAAAATTAGGTAATAACACGAAATATATGGAAGGCAATATAAGGTATATGTATAGCTTGGAAATTGTGACCGTTGCTCGCTCGCTCCGCTCGCTCGTAAAAATCTAGTCCAACTTCACAACCGATCCCATACGTTCGCAAATTTGAAATATGTCGCCACCATATCGAATAATGAACGGAAGATGGATTGGTTTTAGGTTAGGCTATAGCTTTCGTGCGAGCGCAGCGAACGAGAGACGCGTAAAGGTGTGTCACAAACCATCGGTTTGGCACATACGGACATTGATATATTCGCACCAGCCCGAGGAGCCGGAAGTCTTTATCCTATTGCCTTCTGACAAATGTTTACGGTTTACCAATAGTTTCACATAATTAGTACCGTTTCCTCATAGTACAGTGCAACGTGATGTCTGAAATGGCTGACAAAATTAGGCACAAGCACGAAATATATGCAAGACAATATATGGTATATGTATAGCTTGGAAATTCTGACCGTTGCTCGCTCGCTCCGCTCGCTCGTAAAAATCAAGTCCAACCCCACTACCGATCCGACACGTTCGCAAATTTGAAATATGTCGCCATCATATCGAATAATGAACGCAAGATGGATTGGTTTTAGGTTAGGCTATAGTTTTCGAGCGAGCGCAGCGAGCGAGAGACGCGTATAGGTGTGCCATAAACCAACGGTTTGGCACATACGGACATTGAAATATTCGCATCAGCCCGAGGTGCCGGAAGTATTTATCCTATTGCCTACCGACACACGTTTACAGTTTATGAATAGTTTCACATAAATAGTACTATTTCCACATAGTACAATGCAATGTGATGTCCGAAATGGCTGACAAAATTAGGTAATAACACGACATATATGCAAGGCAATATAAGGTGTATGTATAGGTTGGAAATTGTGATCGTTGCTCGCTCGCTCGAAAAAATCTAGTCCAACCTCACAACCGATCCGACACGTTCGCAAATTTGAAATATGTCGCCACCATATCGAATAATGAACGGAAGATGGATTGGTTTTAGGTTAGGCTAAAGCTTTCGTGCGAGCGCAGCAAACGAGAGACGCGTAAAGGTGTGTCACAAACCAACGGTTTGGCACATACGGACGTTGAAATATTCGCACCAGCCCGAGGAGCCGGAAGTCTTTATCCAATTGCCTTCTGACAAATGTTTACAGTTTACCAATAGTTTCACATAATTAGTACCGTTTCCTCATAGTGCAGTGCAACGTGATGTCCGAAATGGCTGACAAAATTAGGTACAGGCACGAAATATATGCAAGACAATATATGGTATATGTATAGCTTGGAAATTGTGACCGTTGCTCGCTCGCTCCGCTCGCTCGTAAAAATCTAGTCCAACCTCACAACCGATCCGACACGTTCGCAAATTTGAAATATGTCGCCATCATATCGAATAATGAACGCAAGATGGATTGGTTTTAGGTTAGGCTATAGTTTTCGAGCGAGCGCCGCGAGCGAGAGACGCGTAAAGGTGTGTCATAAACCAACGGTTTGGCACATACGGACATTGAAATATTCGCACCAGCCCGAGGAGCCGGAAGTATTTATCCTATTGCCTACCGACACATGTTTACAGTTTATGAATAGTTTCACATAAATAGTACTATTTCCTCATAGTACAGTGCAATGTGATGTCCGAAATGGCTGACAGAATTAGGTAATAACACGAAATATATGGAAGGCAATATAAAGTATATGTATAGCTTGGAAATTGTGACCGTTTCTCGCTCGCTCCGCTCGCTCGTAAAAATCTAGTCCAACCTCACAACCGATCCGACACGTTCGCAAATTTGAAATATGTCGCCACCATATCGAATAATGAACGGAAGATGGATTGGTTTTAGGTTAGGCTATAGCTTTCGTGCGAGCGCAGCGAACGAGAGACGCGTAAAGGTGTGTCACAATCCATCGGTTTGGCACATACGGACATTGATATATTCGCACCAGCCCGAGGAGCCGGAAGTCTTTATCCTAATGCCTTCTGACAAATGTTTACGGTTTACCAATAGTTTCACATAATTAGTACCGTTTCCTCATAGTACAGTGCAACGTGATGTCCGAAATGGCTGACAAAATTAGGTACAAGCACGAAATATATGCAAGACAATACGTGGTATATGTATAGCTTGGAAATTGTGACCGTTGCTCGCTCGCTCCGCTCGCTCGTAAAAATCTAGTCCAACTCCACTACCGATCCGACACGTTCGCAAATTTGAAATATGTCGCCATCATATCGAATAATGAACGAAAGATGGATTGGTTTTAGGTTAGGCTATAGTTTTCGAGCGAGCGCAGCGAGCGAGAGACGCGTATAGTTGTGTCATAAACCAACGGTTTGGCACATACGGACATTGAAATATTCGCATCAGCCCGAGGAGCCGGAAGTATTTATCCTATTGCCTACCGACACATGTTTACAGTTTATGAATAGTTTCACATAAATAGTACTATTTCCACATAGTACAATGCAATGTGATGTCCGAAATGGCTGACAAAATTAGGTAATAACACGACATATATGCAAGGCAATATAAGGTGTATGTATAGGTTGGAAATTGTGATCGTTGCTCGCTCGCTCGAAAAAATCTAGTCCAACCTCACAACCGATCCGACACGTTCGCAAATATGAAATATGTCGCCACCATATCGAATAATGAACGGAAGATGGATTGGTTTTAGGTTAGGCTAAAGCTTTCGTGCGAGCGCAGCGAACGAGAGACGCGTAAAGGTGTGTCACAAACCAACGGTTTGGCACATACGGACGTTGAAATATTCGCACCAGCCCGAGGAGCCGGAAGTCTTTATCCTATTGCCTTCTGACAAATGTTTACGGTTTACCAATAGTTTCACATAATTAGTACCGTTTCCTCATAGTACAGTGCAACGTGATGTCCGAAATGGCTGACAAAATTAGGTACAAGCACGAAATATATGCAAGACAATATATGGTATATGTATAGCTTGGAAATTGTGACCGTTGCTCGCTCGCTCCGCTCGCTCGTAAAAATCTAGTCCAACCTCACAACCGATCCCACACGTTCGCAAATTTGAAATATGTGGCCACCATATCGAATAATGAACGGAAGATGGATTGGTTTTAGGTTAGGCTATAGCTTTCGTGCGAGCGCAGCGAACGAGAGACGCGTAAAGGTGTGTCACAAACCATCGGTTTGGCACATACGGACATTGATATATTCGCACCAGCCCGAGGAGCCGGAAGTCTTTATCCTGATGCCTTCTGACAAATGTTTACGGTTTACCAATAGTTTCACATAATTAGTACCGTTTCCTCATAGTACAGTGCAACGTGATGTCCGAAATGGCTGACAAAATTAGGTACAAGCACAAAATATATGCAAGACAATATGTGGTATATGTACAGCTTGGAAATTGTGACCGTTGCTCGCTCGCTCCGCTCGCTCGTAAAAATCTAGTCCAACCTCACAACCGATCCGACACGTTCGCAAATTTGAAATATGTCGCCATCATATCGAATAATGAACGCAAGATGGATTGGTTTTTGGTTAGGCTATAGTTTTCGAGCGAGCGCCGCGAGCGAGAGACGCGTAAAGGTTTGTCATAAACCAACGGTTTGGCACATACGGACATTGAAATATTCGCACCAGCCCGAGGAGCCGGAAGTATTTATCCTATTGCCTATCGACACATGTTTACAGTTTATGAATAGTTTCACATAAATAGTACTATTTCCTCATAGTACAGTGCAATGTGATGTCCGAAATCGCTGACAAAATTAGGTAATAAAACGAAATATATGCAAGGCAATATAAGGTGTATGTATAGGTTGGAAATTGTGATCGTTGCTCGCTCGCTCGAAAAAATCTAGTCCAAACTCACAACCGATCCGACACGTTCGCAAATTTGAAATATGTCGCCACCATATCGAATAATGAACGCAAGATGGATTGGTTTTAGGTTAGGCTATAGCTTTCGTGCGAGCGCAGCGAACGAGAGACGCGTAAAGGTGTGTCACAAACCAACGGTTTGGCATATACGGACGTTGAAATATTCGCACCAGCCCGAGGAGCCGGAAGTCTTTATCCTATTGCCTTCTGACAAATGTTTACGGTTTACCAATAGTTTCACATAATTAGTACCGTTTCGTCATAGTACAGTGCAACGTGATGTCCGCAATGGCTGACAAAATTAGGTACAAGCACGAAATATATGCAAGAAAATATATGGGGTATGTATAGCTTGGAAATTGTGAGCGTTGCTCGCTCGCTCCGCTCGCTCGTAAAAATCTAGTCCAACCTCACAACCGATCCGACACGTTCGCAAATTTGAAATATGTCGCCATCATATCGAATAATGAACGCAAGATGGATTGGTTTTAGGTTAGGCTATAGTTTTCGAGCGAGCGCCGCGAGCGAGAGACGCGTAAAGGTGTGTCATAAACCAACGGTATGGCACATACGGACATTGATATATTCGCACCAGCCCGAGGAGCCGGAAGTATTTATCCTATTGCCTACCGACACATGTTTACAGTTTATGAATAGTTTCACATAAATAGTACTATTTCCTCATAGTACAGTGCAATGTGATGTCCGAAATCGCTGACAAAATTAGGTAATAAAACGAAATATATGCAAGGCAATATAAGGTGTATGTATAGGTTGGAAATTGTGATCGTTGCTCGCTCGCTCGAAAAAATCTAGTCCAAACTCACAACCGATCCGACACGTTCGCAAATTTGAAATATGTCGCCACCATATCGAATAATGAACGCAAGATGGATTGGTTTTAGGTTAGGCTATAGCTTTCGTGCGAGCGCAGCGAACGAGAGACGCGTAAAGGTGTGTCACAAACCAACGGTTTGGCACATACGGACGTTGAAATATTCGCACCAGCCCGAGGAGCCGGAAGTCTTTATCCTATTGCCTTCTGACAAATGTTTACGGTTTACCAATAGTTTCACATAATTAGTACCGTTTCGTCATAGTACAGTGCAACGTGATGTCCGCAATGGCTGACAAAATTAGGTACAAGCACGAAATATATGCAAGAAAATATATGGGGTATGTATAGCTTGGAAATTGTGAGCGTTGCTCGCTCGCTCCGCTCGCTCGTAAAAATCTAGTCCAACCTCACAACCGATCCGACACGTTCGCAAATTTGAAATATGTCGCCATCATATCGAATAATGAACGCAAGATGGATTGGTTTTAGGTTAGGCTATAGTTTTCGAGCGAGCGCCGCGAGCGAGAGACGCGTAAAGGTGTGTCATAAACCAACGGTATGGCACATACGGACATTGATATATTCGCACCAGCCCGAGGAGCCGGAAGTATTTATCCTATTGCCTACCGACACATGTTTACAGTTTATGAATAGTTTCACATAAATAGTACTATTTCCTCATAGTACAGTGCAATGTGATGTCCGAAATGGCTGACAAAATTAGGTAATAACACGAAATATATGGAAGGCAATATAAGGTATATGTATAGCTTGGAAATTGAGACCGTTGCTCGCTCGCTCCGCTCGCTCGTAAAAATCTAGTCCAATCTCACAACCGATCCCACACGTTCGCAAATTTGAAATATGTCGCCACCATATCGAATAATGAACGGAAGATGAATTGGTTTTAGGTTAGGCTATAGCTTTCGTGCGAGCGCAGCGAACGAGAGACGCGTAAAGGTGTGTCACAAACCATCGGTTTGGCACATACGGACATTGATATATTCGCACCAGCCCGAGGAGCCAGAAGTCTTTATCCTATTGCCTTCTGACAAATGTTTACGGTTTACCAATAGTTTCACATAATTAGTACCGTTTCCTCATAGTACAGTGCAACGTGATGTCTGAAACGGCTGACAAAATTAGGTACAAGCACGAAATATATGCAAGACAATATATGGTATATGTATAGCTTGGAAATTGTGACCGTTGCTCGCTCGCTCCGCTCGCTCGTAAAAATCTAGTCCAACCCCACAACCGATCCGACACGTTCGCAAATTTGAAATATGTCGCCATCATATCGAATAATGAACGCAAGATGGATTGGTTTTAGGTTAGGCTATAGTTTTCGAGCGAGCGCAGCGAGCGAGAGACGCGTATAGGTGTGTCATAAACCAACGGTTTGGCACATACGGACATTGAAATATTCGCATCAGCCCGAGGAGCCGGAAGTATTTATCCTAATGCCTACCGACACATGTTTACAGTTTATGAATAGTTTCACATAAATAGTACTATTTCCACATAGTACAATGCAATGTGATGTCCGAAATGGCTGACAAAATTAGGTAATAACACGACATATATGCAAGGCAATATAAGGTGTATGTATAGGTTGGAAATTGTGATCGTTGCTCGCTCGTTCGAAAAAATCTAGTCCAACCTCACAACCCATCCGACACGTTCGCAAATTTGAAATATGTCGCCACCATATCGAATAATGAATGGAAGATGGATTGGTCTTAGGTTAGGCTATAGTTTTCGAGCGAGTGCCGCGAGCGAGAGGCGCGTAAAGGTGTGTCATAAACCAACGGTTTGGCACATACGGACATTGAAATATTCGCACCAGCCCGAGGAGCCGGAAGTATTTATCCTATTGCCTGCCAACACATGTTTACAGTTTATGAAAAGTTTCACATAAATAGTAATATTTCCTCATAGTACAGTGCAATGTGATGTCCGAAATGGCTGACAAAATTAGGTAATAACACGAAATATATGGAAGGCAATATAAGGTATATGTATAGCTTGGAAATTGTGACCGTTGCTCGCTCGCTCCGCTCGCTCGTAAAAATCTAGTCCAACCTCACAACCGATCCCACACGTTCGCAAATTTGAAATATGTCGCCACCATATCGAATAATGTACGGAAGATGGATTGGTTTTAGGTTAGGCTATAGCTTTCGTGCGAGCGCAGCGAACGAGAGACGCGTAAAGGTGTGTCACAAACCAACGGTTTGGCACGTACGGACATTGAAATATTCGCACCTGCCGGAGGAGCCGGAAGTCTTTATCCTATTGCCTTCTGACAAATGTTTACGGTTTACCAATAGTTTCACATAATTAGTACCGTTTCCTCATAGTACAGTGCAACGTGATGTCCGAAATGGCTGACAAAATTAGGTACAAGCACGAAATATATGCAAGACAATATATGGTATATGTATAGCTTGGAAATTGTGACCGTTGCTCGCTCGCTCCGCTTGCTCGTAAAAATCTAGTCCAACCTCACAACCGATCCGACACGTTCGCAAATTTGAAATATGTCCCCATGATATCGAATAATGAACGCAAGATGGATTGGTTTTAGGTTAGGCTATAGTTTTCGAGCGAGTGCCGCGAGCGAGAGACGCGTAAAGGTGTGTCATAAACCAACGGTTTGGCACATACGGACGTTGAAATATTCGCACCAGCCCGAGGAGCCGGAAGTCTTTATCCTATTGCCTTCTGACAAATGTTTACGGTTTACCAATAGTTTCACATAATTAGTACCGTTTCCTCATAGTACAGTGCAACGTGATGTCCGAAATGGCTGACAAAATTAGGTACAAGCACGAAATATATGCAAGACAATATATGGTATATGTATAGCTTGGAAATTGTGACCGTTGCTCGCTCGCTCCGCTCTCTCGTAAAAATCTAGTCCAACCTCACAACCGATCCCACACGTTCGCAAATTTGAAATATGTCGCCACCATATCGAATAATGAACGGAAGATGGATTGGTTTTAGGTTAGGCTATAGTTTTCGAGCGAGTGCCGCGAGCGGGAGACGCGTAAAGGTGTGTCATAAACCAACGGTTTGGCACATACGGACGTTGAAATATTCGCACCAGCCCGAGGAGCCGGAAGTCTTTATCCTATTGCCTTCTGACAAATGTTTACGGTTTACCAATAGTTTCACATAATTAGTACCGTTTCCTCATAGTACAGTGCAACGTGATGTCCGAAATGGCTGACAAAATTAGGTACAAGCACGAAATATATGCAAGACAATATATGGTATATGTATAGCTTGGAAATTGTGACCGTTGCTCGCTCGCTCCGCTCGCTCGTAAAAATCTAGTCCAACCCCACAACCGATCCGACACGTTCGCAAATTTGAAATATGTCGCCATCATATCGAATAATGAACGCAAGATGGATTGGTTTTAGGTTAGGCTATAGTTTTCGTGCGAGCGCCGCGAGCGAGAGACGCGTAAAGGTGTGTCACAAACCAACGGTTTGGCACATACGGACATTGAAATATTCGCACCAGCCCGAGGAGCCGGAAGTATTTATCCTATTGCCTACCGACACATGTTTACAGTTTATGAATAGTTTCACATAAATAGTACTATTTCCTCATAGTACAGTGCAATGTGATGACCGAAATGGCTGACAAAATTAGGTAATAACACGAAATATATGGAAGGCAATATAAGGTATATGTATAGCATGGAAATTGTGACCGTTGCTCGCACGCTCCGCTCGCTCGTAAAAATCTAGTCCAACTTCACAACCGATCCCATACGTTCGCAAATTTGAAATATGTCGCCACCATATCGAATAATGAACGGAAGATGGATTGGTTTTAGGTTAGGCTATAGCTTTCGTGCGAGCGCAGCGAACGAGAGACGCGTAAAGGTGTGTCACAAACCATCGGTTTGGCACATACGGACATTGATATATTCGCACCAGCCCGAGGAGCCGGAAGTCTTTATCCTATTGCCTTCTGACAAATGTTTACGGTTTACCAATAGTTTCACATAATTAGTACCGTTTCCTCATAGTACAGTGCAACGTGATGTCTGAAATGGCTGACAAAATTAGGCACAAGCACGAAATATATGCAAGACAATATATGGTATATGTATAGCTTGGAAATTCTGACCGTTGCTCGCTCGCTCCGCTCGCTCGTAAAAATCAAGTCCAACCCCACTACCGATCCGACACGTTCGCAAATTTGAAATATGTCGCCATCATATCGAATAATGAACGCAAGATGGATTGGTTTTAGGTTAGGCTATAGTTTTCGAGCGAGCGCAGCGAGCGAGAGACGCGTATAGGTGTGCCATAAACCAACGGTTTGGCACATACGGACATTGAAATATTCGCATCAGCCCGAGGTGCCGGAAGTATTTATCCTATTGCCTACCGACACACGTTTACAGTTTATGAATAGTTTCACATAAATAGTACTATTTCCACATAGTACAATCCAATGTGATGTCCGAAATGGCTGACAAAATTAGGTAATAACACGACATATATGCAAGGCAATATAAGGTCTATGTATAGGTTGGAAATTGTGATCGTTGCTCGCTCGCTCGAAAAAATCTAGTCCAACCTCACAACCGATCCGACACGTTCGCAAATTTGAAATATGTCGCCACCATATCGAATAATGAACGGAAGATGGATTGGTTTTAGGTTAGGCTAAAGCTTTCGTGCGAGCGCAGCAAACGAGAGACGCGTAAAGGTGTGTCACAAACCAACGGTTTGGCACATACGGACGTTGAAATATTCGCACCAGCCCGAGGAGCCGGAAGTCTTTATCCAATTGCCTTCTGACAAATGTTTACAGTTTACCAATAGTTTCACATAATTAGTACCGTTTCCTCATAGTACAGTGCAACGTGATGTCCGAAATGGCTGACAAAATTAGGTACAAGCACGAAATATATGCAAGACAATATATGGTATATGTATAGCTTGGAAATTGTGACCGTTGCTCGCTCGCTCCGCTCGCTCGTAAAAATCTAGTCCAACCTCACAACCGATCCGACACGTTCGCAAATTTGAAATATGTCGCCACCATATCGAATAATGAACGGAAGATGGATTGGTTTTAGGTTAGGCTATAGCTTTCGTGCGAGCGCAGCGAACGAGAGACGCGTAAAGGTGTGTCACAATCCATCGGTTTGGCACATACGGACATTGATATATTCGCACCAGCCCGAGGAGCCGGAAGTCTTTATCCTAATGCCTTCTGACAAATGTTTACGGTTTACCAATAGTTTCACATAATTAGTACCGTTTCCTCATAGTACAGTGCAACGTGATGTCCGAAATGGCTGACAAAATTAGGTACAAGCACGAAATATATGCAAGACAATACGTGGTATATGTATAGCTTGGAAATTGTGACCGTTGCTCGCTCGCTCCGCTCGCTCGTAAAAATCTAGTCCAACTCCACTACCGATCCGACACGTTCGCAAATTTGAAATATGTCGCCATCATATCGAATAATGAACGAAAGATGGATTGGTTTTAGGTTAGGCTATAGTTTTCGAGCGAGCGCAGCGAGCGAGAGACGCGTATAGTTGTGTCATAAACCAACGGTTTGGCACATACGGACATTGAAATATTCGCATCAGCCCGAGGAGCCGGAAGTATTTATCCTATTGCCTACCGACACATGTTTACAGTTTATGAATAGTTTCACATAAATAGTACTATTTCCACATAGTACAATGCAATGTGATGTCCGAAATGGCTGACAAAATTAGGTAATAACACGACATATATGCAAGGCAATATAAGGTGTATGTATAGGTTGGAAATTGTGATCGTTGCTCGCTCGCTCGAAAAAATCTAGTCCAACCTCACAACCGATCCGACACGTTCGCAAATTTGAAATATGTCGCCATCATATCGAATAATGAACGAAAGATGGATTGGTTTTAGGTTAGGCTATAGTTTTCGAGCGAGCGCAGCGAGCGAGAGACGCGTAAAGGTGTGTCACAAACCAACGGTTTGGCACATACGGACGTTGAAATATTCGCACCAGCCCGAGGAGCCGGAAGTCTTTATCCTATTGCCTTCTGACAAATGTTTACGGTTTACCAATAGTTTCACATAATTAGTACCGTTTCCTCATAGTACAGTGCAACGTGATGTCCGAAATGGCTGACAAAATTAGGTACAAGCACGAAATATATGCAAGACAATATATGGTATATGTATAGCTTGGAAATTGTGACCGTTGCTCGCTCGCTCCGCTCTCTCGTAAAAATCTAGTCCAACCTCACAACCGATCCCACACGTTCGCAAATTTGAAATATGTCGCCACCATATCGAATAATGAACGGAAGATGGATTGGTTTTAGGTTAGGCTATAGCTTTCGTGCGAGCGCAGCGAACGAGAGATGCGTAAAGGTGTGTCACAAACCATCGGTTTGGCACATACGGACATTGATATATTCGCACCAGCCCGAGGAGCCGGAAGTCTTTATCCTATTGCCTTCTGACAAATGTTTACGGTTTACCAATAGTTTCACATAATTAGTACCGTTTCCTCATAGTACAGTGCAACGTGATGTCCGAAATGGCTGACAAAATTAGGTACAAGCACGAAATATATGCAAGACAATATATGGTATATGTATAGCTTGGAAATTGTGACCGTTGCTCGCTCGCTCCGCTCGCTCGTAAAAATCTAGTCCAACCTCACAACCGATCCGACACGTTCGCAAATTTGAAATATGTCGCCATCATATCGAATAATGAACGGAAGATGGATTGGTTTTAGGTTAGGCCATAGTTTTCGAGCGAGCGCCGCGAGCGAGAGACGCGTATAGGTGTGTCACAAACCAACGGTTTGGCACATACGGACATTGATATATTCGCACCAGCCCGAGGAGCCGGAAGTCTTTATCCTATTGCCTTCTGACAAATGTTTACGGTTTACCAATAGTTTCACATCATTAGTACCGTTTCCTCATAGTACAGTGCAACGTGATGTCCGAAATGGCTGACAAAATTAGGTACAAGCACGAAATATATGCAAGACAATATATGGTATATGTATAGCTTGGAAATTGTGACCGTTGCTCGCTCGCTCCGCACGCTCGTAACAATCTAGTCCAACCCCACAACCGATCCGACACGTTCGCAAATTTGAAATATGTCGCCATCATATCGAATAATGAACGCAAGATGGATTGGTTTTAGGTTAGGCTATAGTTTTCGTGCGAGCGCCGCGAGCGAGAGACGCGTAAAGGTGTGTCACAAACCAACGGTTTGGCACATACGGACATTGAAATATTCGCACCAGCCCGAGGAGCCGGAAGTATTTATCCTATTGCCTACCGACACATGTTTACAGTTTATGAATAGTTTCACATAAATAGTACTATTTCCTCATAGTACAGTGCAATGTGATGACCGAAATGGCTGACAAAATTAGGTAATAACACGAAATATATGGAAGGCAATATAAGGTATATGTATAGCTTGGAAATTGTGACCGTTGCTCGCTCGCTCCGCTCGCTCGTAAAAATCTAGTCCAACTTCACAACCGATCCCATACGTTCGCAAATTTGAAATATGTCGCCACCATATCGAATAATGAACGGAAGATGGATTGGTTTTAGGTTAGGCTATAGCTTTCGTGCGAGCGCAGCGAACGAGAGACGCGTAAAGGTGTGTCACAAACCATCGGTTTGGCACATACGGACATTGATATATTCGCACCAGCCCGAGGAGCCGGAAGTCTTTATCCTATTGCCTTCTGACAAATGTTTACGGTTTACCAATAGTTTCACATAATTAGTACCGTTTCCTCATAGTACAGTGCAACGTGATGTCTGAAATGGCTGACAAAATTAGGCACAAGCACGAAATATATGCAAGACAATATATGGTATATGTATAGCTTGGAAATTCTGACCGTTGCTCGCTCGCTCCGCTCGCTCGTAAAAATCAAGTCCAACCCCACTACCGATCCGACACGTTCGCAAATTTGAAATATGTCGCCATCATATCGAATAATGAACGCAAGATGGATTGGTTTTAGGTTAGGCTATAGTTTTCGAGCGAGCGCAGCGAGCGAGAGACGCGTATAGGTGTGCCATAAACCAACGGTTTGGCACATACGGACATTGAAATATTCGCATCAGCCCGAGGTGCCGGAAGTATTTATCCAATTGCCTACCGACACACGTTTACAGTTTATGAATAGTTTCACATAAATAGTACTATTTCCACATAGTACAATGCAATGTGATGTCCGAAATGGCTGACAAAATTAGGTAATAACACGACATATATGCAAGGCAATATAAGGTGTATGTATAGGTTGGAAATTGTGATCGTTGCTCGCTCGCTCGAAAAAATCTAGTCCAACCTCACAACCGATCCGACACGTTCGCAAATTTGAAATATGTCGCCACCACATCGAATAATGAACGGAAGATGGATTGGTTTTAGGTTAGGCTATAGCTTTCGTGCGAGCGCAGCGAACGAGAGACGCGTAAAGGTGTGTCACAATCCATCGGTTTGGCACATACGGACATTGATATATTCGCACCAGCCCGAGGAGCCGGAAGTCTTTATCCTAATGCCTTCTGACAAATGTTTACGGTTTACCAATAGTTTCACATAATTAGTACCGTTTCCTCATAGTACAGTGCAACGTGATGTCCGAAATGGCTGACAAAATTAGGTACAAGCACGAAATATATGCAAGACAATACGTGGTATATGTATAGCTTGGAAATTGTGACCGTTGCTCGCTCGCTCCGCTCGCTCGTAAAAATCTAGTCCAACTCCACTACCGATCCGACACGTTCGCAAATTTGAAATATGTCGCCATCATATCGAATAATGAACGAAAGATGGATTGGTTTTAGGTTAGGCTATAGTTTTCGAGCGAGCGCAGCGAGCGAGAGACGCGTATAGTTGTGTCATAAACCAACGGTTTGGCACATACGGACATTGAAATATTCGCATCAGCCCGAGGAGCCGGAACTATTTATCCAATTGCCTACCGACACATGTTTACAGTTTCTGAATAGTTTCACATAAATAGTACTATTTCCTCATAGTACAGTGCAATGTGATGTCCGAAATGGCTGACAAAATTAGGTAATAACACGAAATATATGGAAGGCAATATAAGATATATGTATAGCTTGGAAATTGTTACCGTTGCTCGCTCGCTCCGCTCGCTCGAAAAAATCTAGTCCAACCTCACAACCGATCCGACACGTTCGCAAATTTGAAATATGTCGCCACCATATCGAATAATGAACGGAAGATGGATTGGTTTTAGGTTAGGCTAAAGCTTTCGTGCGAGCGCAGCGACCGAGAGACGCGTAAAGGTGTGTCACAAACCAACGGTTTGGCACATACGGACGTTGAAATATTCGCACCAGCCCGAGGAGCCGGAAGTCTTTATCCAATTGCCTTCTGACAAATGTTTACGGTTTACCAATAGTTTCACATAATTAGTACCGTTTCCTCATAGTACAGTGCAACGTGATGTCCGAAATGGCTGACAAAATTAGGTACAAGCACGAAATATATGCAAGACAATATATGGTATATGTATAGCTTGGAAATTGTGACCGTTGCTCGCTCGCTCCGCTCGCTCGTAAAAATCTAGTCCAACCTCACAACCGATCCCACACGTTCGCAAATTTGAAATATGTCGCCACCATATCGAATAATGAACGGAAGATGGATTGGTTTTAGGTTAGGCTATAGCTTTCGTGCGAGCGCAGCGAACGAGAGATGCGTAAAGGTGTGTCACAAACCATCGGTTTGGCACATACGGACATTGATATATTCGCACCAGCCCGAGGAGCCGGAAGTCTTTATCCTATTGCCTTCTGACAAATGTTTGCGGTTTACCAATAGTTTCACATAATTAGTACCGTTTCCTCATAGTACAGTGCAACGTGATGTCCGAAATGGCTGACAAAATTAGGTACAAGCACGAAATATATGCAAGACAATATATGGTATATGTATAGCTTGGAAATTGTGACCGTTGCTCGCTCGCTCCGCTCGCTCGTAAAAATCTAGTCCATCCTCACAACCGATCCGACACGTTCGCAAATTTGAAATATGTCGCCATCATATCGAATAATGAACGCAAGATTGATTGGTTTTAGGTTAGGCTATAGTTTTCGAGCGAGCGCAGCGAGCGAGAGACGCGTGTAGGTGTGTCATAAACCAACGGTTTGGCACATACGGACATTGAAATATTCGCACCAGCCCGAGGAGCCGGAAGTATTTATCCTATTGCCTACCGACACATGTTTACAGTTTACGAATAGTTTCACATAAATAGTACTATTTCCTCATAGTACAGTGCAACGTGATGTCCAAAATGGCTGACAAAATTAGGTACAAGCACGAAATATATGCAAGACAATACGTGGTACATGTATAGCTTGGAAATTGTGACCGTTGCTCGCTCGCTCCGCTCGCTCGTAAAAATCTAGTCCAACCCCACTACCGATCCGACACGTTCGCAAATTTGAATTATGTCGCCATCATATCGAATAATGAACGCAAGATGGATTGGTTTTAGGTTAGGCTATAGTTTTCGAGCGAGCGCAGCGAGCGAGAGACGCGTATAGGTGTGTCATAAACCAACGGTTTGGCACATACGGACATTGAAATATTCGCATCAGCCCGAGGAGCCGGAAGTATTTATCCTATTGCCTACCGACACATGTTTACAGTTTATGAATAGTTTCACATAAATAGTACCTTTTCCACATAGTACTATGCAATGTGATGTCCCAAATGGCTGACAAAATTAGGTAATAACACGACATATATGCAAGGCAATATAAGGTGTATGTATAGGTTGGAAATTGTGATCGTTGCTGGCTCGCTCGAAAAAATCAAGTCCAACCTCACAACCGATCCGACACGTTCGCAAATTTGAAATATGTCGCCACCATATCGAATAATGAACGGAAGATGGATTGGTTTTAGGTTAGGCTATAGCTTTCGTGCGAGCGCAGCGAACGAGAGATGCGTAAAGGTGTGTCACAAACCAACGGTCTGGCACATACGGACGTTGAAATATTCGCACCAGCCCGAGGAGCCGGAAGTCTTTATCCTATTGCCTTCTGACAAATGTTTACGGTTTACCAATAGTTTCACATAATTAGTACCGTTTCCTCATAGTACAGTGCAACGTGATGTCCGAAATGGCTGACAAAATTAGGTACAAGCACGAAATATATGCAAGGCAATATAAGGTGTATGTATAGGTTGGAAATTATGATCGTTGCTCGCTCGCTCGAAAAAATCTAGTCCAACCTCACAACCGATCCGACACGTTCGCAAATTTGAAATATGTCGCCACCATATCGAATAATGAACGGAAGATGGATTGGTTTTAGGTTAGGCTATACCATTCGTGCGAGCGCAGCGAACGAGAGACGCGTAAAGGTGTGTCACAAACCAACGGTTTGGCACATACGGACGTTGAAATATTCGCACCAGCCCGAGGAGCCGGAAGTCTTTATCCTATTGCCTTCTGACAAATGTTTACGGTTTACCAATAGTTTCACATAATTAGTACCGTTTCCTCATAGTACAGTGCAACGTGATGTCCGAAATGGCTGACAAAATTAGGTACAAGCACGAAATATATGCAAGACAATATATGGTATATGTATAGCTTGGAAATTGTGACCGTTGCTCGCTCGCTCCGCTCGCTCGTAAAAATCTAGTCCAACCTCACTACCGATCCGACACGTTCGCAAATTTGAAATATGTCGCCATCATATCGAATAATGAACGCAAGATGGATTGGTTTTAGGTTAGGCTATAGTTTTCGAGCGAGCGCCGCGAGCGAGAGACGCGTAAAGGTGTGTCATAAACCAACGGTTTGGCACATACGGACATTGAAATATTCGCACCAGCCCGAGGAGCCGGAACTATTTATCCAATTGCCTACCGACACATGTTTACAGTTTATGAATAGTTTCACATAAATAGTACTATTTCCTCATAGTACAGTGCAATGTGATGTCCGAAATGGCTGACAAAATTAGGCAATAACACGAAATATATGGAAGGCAATATAAGGTATATGTATAGCTTGGAAATTGTGACCGTTGCTTGCTCGCTCCGCTCGCTCGTAAAAATCTAGTCCAACCTCACAACCCATCCCACACGTTCGCAAATTTGAAATATGTCGCCACCATATCGAATAATGAACGGAAGATGGATTGGTTTTAGGTTAGGCTATAGCTTTCGTGCGAGCGCAGCGAACGAGAGACGCGTAAAGGTGTGTCACAAACCATCGGTTTGGCACATACGGACGTTGAAATATTCGCACCAGCCCGAGGAGCCGGAAGTCTTTATCCTATTGCCTTCTGACAAATGTTTACGGTTTACCAATAGTTTCACATAATTAGTACCGTTTCCTCATAGTACAGTGCAACGTGATGTCCGAAATGGCTGACAAAATTAGGTAATAACACGAAATATATGGAAGGCAATATAAGGTATATGTATAGCTTGGAAATTGTGACCGTTGCTCGCTCGCTCCGCTCGCTCGTAAAAATCTAGTCCAACCTCACAACCGATCCCACACGTTCGCAAGTTTGAAATATGTCGCCACCATATCGAATAATGAACGGAAGATGGATTGGTTTTAGGTTAGGCTATAGCTTTCGTGCGAGCGCAGCGAACGAGAGACGCGTAAAGGTGTGTCATAAACCAACGGTTTGGCACGTACGGACATTGAAATATTCGCACCAGCCCGAGGAGCCGGAAGTCTTTATCCTATTGCCTACCGACACATGTTTACAGTTTATGAATAGTTTCACATAAATAGTACTATTTCCTCATAGTACAGTGCAATGTGATGTCCGAAATGGCTGACAAAATTAGGTACAAGCACGAAATATATGCAAGACAATATATGGTATATGTATAGCTTGGAAATTGTGACCGTTGCTCGCTCGCTCCGCTCGCTCGTAAAAATCTACTCCAACCTCACAACTGATCCGACACGTTCGCAAATTTGAAATATGTCGCCATCATATCGAATAATGAACGCAAGATGGATTGGTTTTAGGTTAGGCTATAGTTTTCGAGCGAGCGCAGCGAGCGAGAGACGCGTGTAGGTGTGTCATAAACCAACGGTTTGGCACATACGGACATTGAAATATTCGCACCAGCCCGAGGAGCCGGAAGTATTTATCCTATTGCCTACCGACACATGTTTACAGTTTACGAATAGTTTCACATAAATAGTACTATTTCCTCATAGTACAGTGCAATGTGATGTCCGAAATGGCTGACAAAATTAGGTAATAACACGAAATATATGGAAGGCAATATAAGATATATGTATAGCTTGGAAATTGTTACCGTTGCTCGCTCGCTCCGCTCGCTCGAAAAAATCTAGTCCAACCTCACAACCGATCCGACACGTTCGCAAATTTGAAATATGTCGCCACCATATCGAATAATGAACGGAAGATGGATTGGTTTTAGGTTAGGCTAAAGCTTTCGTGCGAGCGCAGCGACCGAGAGACGCGTAAAGGTGTGTCACAAACCAACGGTTTGGCACATACGGACGTTGAAATATTCGCACCAGCCCGAGGAGCCGGAAGTCTTTATCCAATTGCCTTCTGACAAATGTTTACGGTTTACCAATAGTTTCACATAATTAGTACCGTTTCCTCATAGTACAGTGCAACGTGATGTCCGAAATGGCTGACAAAATTAGGTACAAGCACGAAATATATGCAAGACAATATATGGTATATGTATAGCTTGGAAATTGTGACCGTTGCTCGCTCGCTCCGCTCGCTCGTAAAAATCTAGTCCAACCTCACAACCGATCCCACACGTTCGCAAATTTGAAATATGTCGCCACCATATCGAATAATGAACGGAAGATGGATTGGTTTTAGGTTAGGCTATAGCTTTCGTGCGAGCGCAGCGAACGAGAGATGCGTAAAGGTGTGTCACAAACCATCGGTTTGGCACATACGGACATTGATATATTCGCACCAGCCCGAGGAGCCGGAAGTCTTTATCCTATTGCCTTCTGACAAATGTTTGCGGTTTACCAATAGTTTCACATAATTAGTACCGTTTCCTCATAGTACAGTGCAACGTGATGTCCGAAATGGCTGACAAAATTAGGTACAAGCACGAAATATATGCAAGACAATATATGGTATATGTATAGCTTGGAAATTGTGACCGTTGCTCGCTCGCTCCGCTCGCTCGTAAAAATCTAGTCCATCCTCACAACCGATCCGACACGTTCGCAAATTTGAAATATGTCGCCATCATATCGAATAATGAACGCAAGATTGATTGGTTTTAGGTTAGGCTATAGTTTTCGAGCGAGCGCAGCGAGCGAGAGACGCGTGTAGGTGTGTCATAAACCAACGGTTTGGCACATACGGACATTGAAATATTCGCACCAGCCCGAGGAGCCGGAAGTATTTATCCTATTGCCTACCGACACATGTTTACAGTTTACGAATAGTTTCACATAAATAGTACTATTTCCTCATAGTACAGTGCAACGTGATGTCCAAAATGGCTGACAAAATTAGGTACAAGCACGAAATATATGCAAGACAATACGTGGTACATGTATAGCTTGGAAATTGTGACCGTTGCTCGCTCGCTCCGCTCGCTCGTAAAAATCTAGTCCAACCCCACTACCGATCCGACACGTTCGCAAATTTGAATTATGTCGCCATCATATCGATTAATGAACGCAAGATTGATTGGTTTTAGGTTAGGCTATAGTTTTCGAGCGAGCGCAGCGAGCGAGAGACGCGTATAGGTGTGTCATAAACCAACGGTTTGGCACATACGGACATTGAAATATTCGCATCAGCCCGAGGAGCCGGAAGTATTTATCCTATTGCCTACCGACACATGTTTACAGTTTATGAATAGTTTCACATAAATAGTACCTTTTCCACATAGTACAATGCAATGTGATGTCCCAAATGGCTGACAAAATTAGGTAATAACACGACATATATGCAAGGCAATATAAGGTGTATGTATAGGTTGGAAATTGTGATCGTTGCTGGCTCGCTCGAAAAAATCAAGTCCAACCTCACAACCGATCCGACACGTTCGCAAATTTGAAATATGTCGCCACCATATCGAATAATGAACGGAAGATGGATTGGTTTTAGGTTAGGCTATAGCTTTCGTGCGAGCGCAGCGAACGAGAGATGCGTAAAGGTGTGTCACAAACCAACGGTCTGGCACATACGGATGTTGAAATATTCGCACCAGCCCGAGGAGCCGGAAGTCTTTATCCTATTGCCTTCTGACAAATGTTTACAGTTTATGAATAGTTTCACATAAATAGTACTATTTCCTCATAGTACAGTGCAATTTGATGTCCGAAATGGCTGACAAAATTAGGTAATAACACGAAATATATGGAAGGCAATATAAGGTATATGTATAGCTTGGAAATTGTGACCGTTGCTTGCTCGCTCCGCTCGCTCGTAAAAATCTAGTCCAACCTCACAACCGATCCCACACGTTCGCAAATTTGAAATATGTCGCCACCATATCGAATAATGAACGGAAGATGGATTGGCTTTAGGTTAGGCTATAGCTTTCGTGCGAGCGCAGCGAACGAGAGACGCGTAAAGGTGTGTCACAAACCATCGGTTTGGCACATACGGACATTGATATATTCGCACCAGCCCGAGGAGCCGGAAGTCTTTATCCTATTGCCTTCTGACAAATGTTTACGGTTTACCAATAGTTTCACATAATTAGTACCGTTTCCTCATAGTACAGTGCAACGTGATGTCCGAAATGGCTGACAAAAATTGGTACAAGCACGAAATATATGCAAGACAATATATGGTATATGTATAGCTTGGAAATTGTGACCGTTGCTCGCTCGCTCCGCTCGCTCGTAAAAATCTAGTCCAACCCCACAACCGATCCGACACGTTCGCAAATGTGAAATATGTCGCCATCATATCGAAGTATGACGGAAGATGGATTGGTTTTAGGTTAGGCTATAGTTTTCGAGCGAGAGCAGCGAGCGAGCGACGCGTAAATGTGTGTCTCAAACCAACGGTTTGGCACATACGGACATTGAAATATTCGCACCAGCCCGAGGAGCCGGAAGTATTTATCCTATTGCCTACCGACACATGTTTACAGTTTATGAATAGTTTCACATAAATAGTACTATTTCCTCATAGTACAGTGCAATGTGATGTCCGAAATGGCTGACAAAATTAGGTACAAGCACGAAATATATGCAAGACAATATATGGTATATGTATAGCTTGGAAATTGTGATCGTTGCTCGCTCGCTCGAAAAAATCTAGTCCAACCTCACAACCGATCCCACACGTTCGCAAATTTGAAATATGTCGCCACCATATCGAATAATGAACGGAAGATGGATTGGTTTTAGGTTAGGCTATAGTTTTCGAGCGAGAGCAGCGAGCGAGCGACGCGTAAATGTGTGTCTCAAACCAACGGTTGGGCACATACGGACATTGAAATATTCGCACCAGCCCGAGGAGCCGGAACTATTTATCCAATTGCCTACCGACACATGTTTACAGTTTATGAATAGTTTCACATAAATAGTACTATTTCCTCATAGTACAGTGCAATGTGATGTCCGAAATGGCTGACAAAATTAGGTAATAACACGAAATATATGGAAGGCAATATAAGGTATATGTATAGCTTGGAAATTGTGACCGTTGCTTGCTCGCTCCGCTCGCTCGTAAAAATCTAGTCCAACCTCACAACCCATCCCACACGTTCGCAAATTTGAAATATGTCGCCACCATATCGAATAATGAACGGAAGATGGATTGGTTTTAGGTTAGGCTATAGCTTTCGTGCGAGCGCAGCGAACGAGAGACGCGTAAAGGTGTGTCACAAACCATCGGTTTGGCACATACGTACGTTGAAATATTCGCACCAGCCCGAGGAGCCGGAAGTCTTTATCCTATTGCCTTCTGACAAATGTTTACGGTTTACCAATAGTTTCACATAATTAGTACCGTTTCCTCATAGTACAGTGCAACGTGATGTCCGAAATGGCTGACAAAATTAGGTACAAGCACGAAATATATGCAAGACAATGTATGCTATATGTATAGCTTGGAAATTGTGACCGTTGCTCGCTCGCTCCGCTCGCTCGTAAAAATCTAGTCCAACCCCACAACCGATCCGACACGTTCGCAAATTTGAAATATGTCGCCATCATATCGAATAATGAACGCAAGATGGATTGGTTTTAGGTTAGGCTGTAGTTTTCGAGCGAGCGCAGCGAGCGAGAGACGCGTATAGGTGTGTCATAAACCAACGGTTTGGCACATACGGACATTGAAATATTCGCACCAGCCCGAGGAGCCGGAAGTATTTATCCTATTGCCTACCGACACATGTTTACAGTTTATGAATAGTTTCACATAAATAGTACTATTTCCTCATAGTACAGTGCAATGTGATGTCCGAAATGGCTGACAAAATTAGGTAATAACACGAAATATATGGAAGGCAATATAAGGTATATGTATAGCTTGGAAATTGTGACCGTTGCTCGCTCGCTCCGCTCGCTCGTAAAAATCTAGTCCAACCTCACAACCGATCCCACACGTTCGCAAGTTTGAAATATGTCGCCACCATATCGAATAATGAACGGAAGATGGATTGGTTTTAGGTTAGGCTATAGCTTTCGTGCGAGCGCAGCGAACGAGAGACGCGTAAAGGTGTGTCATAAACCAACGGTTTGGCACGTACGGACATTGAAATATTCGCACCAGCCCGAGGAGCCGGAAGTCTTTATCCTATTGCCTACCGACACATGTTTACAGTTTATGAATAGTTTCACATAAATAGTACTATTTCCTCATAGTACAGTGCAATGTGATGTCCGAAATGGCTGACAAAATTAGGTACAAGCACGAAATATATGCAAGACAATATATGGTATATGTATAGCTTGGAAATTGTGACCGTTGCTCGCTCGCTCCGCTCGCTCGTAAAAATCTACTCCAACCTCACAACTGATCCGACACGTTCGCAAATTTGAAATATGTCGCCATCATATCGAATAATGAACGCAAGATGGATTGGTTTTAGGTTAGGCTATAGTTTTCGAGCGAGCGCAGCGAGCGAGAGACGCGTGTAGGTGTGTCATAAACCAACGGTTTGGCACATACGGACATTGAAATATTCGCACCAGCCCGAGGAGCCGGAAGTATTTATCCTATTGCCTACCGACACATGTTTACAGTTTACGAATAGTTTCACATAAATAGTACTATTTCCTCATAGTACAGTGCAATGTGATGTCCGAAATGGCTGACAAAATTAGGTAATAACACGAAATATATGGAAGGCAATATAAGATATATGTATAGCTTGGAAATTGTTACCGTTGCTCGCTCGCTCCGCTCGCTCGAAAAAATCTAGTCCAACCTCACAACCGATCCGACACGTTCGCAAATTTGAAATATGTCGCCACCATATCGAATAATGAACGGAAGATGGATTGGTTTTAGGTTAGGCTAAAGCTTTCGTGCGAGCGCAGCGACCGAGAGACGCGTAAAGGTGTGTCACAAACCAACGGTTTGGCACATACGGACGTTGAAATATTCGCACCAGCCCGAGGAGCCGGAAGTCTTTATCCAATTGCCTTCTGACAAATGTTTACGGTTTACCAATAGTTTCACATAATTAGTACCGTTTCCTCATAGTACAGTGCAACGTGATGTCCGAAATGGCTGACAAAATTAGGTACAAGCACGAAATATATGCAAGACAATATATGGTATATGTATAGCTTGGAAATTGTGACCGTTGCTCGCTCGCTCCGCTCGCTCGTAAAAATCTAGTCCAACCTCACAACCGATCCCACACGTTCGCAAATTTGAAATATGTCGCCACCATATCGAATAATGAACGGAAGATGGATTGGTTTTAGGTTAGGCTATAGCTTTCGTGCGAGCGCAGCGAACGAGAGATGCGTAAAGGTGTGTCACAAACCATCGGTTTGGCACATACGGACATTGATATATTCGCACCAGCCCGAGGAGCCGGAAGTCTTTATCCTATTGCCTTCTGACAAATGTTTGCGGTTTACCAATAGTTTCACATAATTAGTACCGTTTCCTCATAGTACAGTGCAACGTGATGTCCGAAATGGCTGACAAAATTAGGTACAAGCACGAAATATATGCAAGACAATATATGGTATATGTATAGCTTGGAAATTGTGACCGTTGCTCGCTCGCTCCGCTCGCTCGTAAAAATCTAGTCCATCCTCACAACCGATCCGACACGTTCGCAAATTTGAAATATGTCGCCATCATATCGAATAATGAACGCAAGATTGATTGGTTTTAGGTTAGGCTATAGTTTTCGAGCGAGCGCAGCGAGCGAGAGACGCGTGTAGATGTGTCATAAACCAACGGTTTGGCACATACGGACATTGAAATATTCGCACCAGCCCGAGGAGCCGGAAGTATTTATCCTATTGCCTACCGACACATGTTTACAGTTTACGAATAGTTTCACATAAATAGTACTATTTCCTCATAGTACAGTGCAACGTGATGTCCAAAATGGCTGACAAAATTAGGTACAAGCACGAAATATATGCAAGACAATACGTGGTACATGTATAGCTTGGAAATTGTGACCGTTGCTCGCTCGCTCCGCTCGCTCGTAAAAATCTAGTCCAACCCCACTACCGATCCGACACGTTCGCAAATTTGAATTATGTCGCCATCATATCGAATAATGAACGCAAGATTGATTGGTTTTAGGTTAGGCTATAGTTTTCGAGCGAGCGCAGCGAGCGAGAGACGCGTATAGGTGTGTCATAAACCAACGGTTTGGCACATACGGACATTGAAATATTCGCATCAGCCCGAGGAGCCGGAAGTATTTATCCTATTGCCTACCGACACATGTTTACAGTTTATGAATAGTTTCACATAAATAGTACCTTTTCCACATAGTACAATGCAATGTGATGTCCCAAATGGCTGACAAAATTAGGTAATAACACGACATATATGCAAGGCAATATAAGGTGTATGTATAGGTTGGAAATTGTGATCGTTGCTGGCTCGCTCGAAAAAATCAAGTCCAACCTCACAACCGATCCGACACGTTCGCAAATTTGAAATATGTCGCCACCATATCGAATAATGAACGGAAGATGGATTGGTTTTAGGTTAGGCTATAGCTTTCGTGCGAGCGCAGCGAACGAGAGATGCGTAAAGGTGTGTCACAAACCAACGGTCTGGCACATACGGATGTTGAAATATTCGCACCAGCCCGAGGAGCCGGAAGTCTTTATCCTATTGCCTTCTGACAAATGTTTACGGTTTACCAATAGTTTCACATAATTAGTACCGTTTCCTCATAGTACAGTGCAACGTGATGTCCGAAATGGCTGACAAAATTAGGTACAAGCACGAAATATATGCAAGGCAATATAAGGTGTATGTATAGGTTGGAAATTATGATCGTTGCTCGCTCGCTCGAAAAAATCTAGTCCAACCTCACAACCGATCCGACACGTTCGCAAATTTGAAATATGTCGCCACCATATCGAATAATGAACGGAAGATGGATTGGTTTTAGGTTAGGCTATACCATTCGTGCGAGCGCAGCGAACGAGAGACGCGTAAAGGTGTGTCACAAACCAACGGTTTGGCACATACGGACGTTGAAATATTCGAACCAGCCCGAGGAGCCGGAAGTCTTTATCCTATTGCCTTCTGACAAATGTTTACGGTTTACCAATAGTTTCACATAATTAGTACCGTTTCCTCATAGTACAGTGCAACGTGATGTCCGAAATGGCTGACAAAATTAGGTACAAGCACGAAATATATGCAAGACAATATATGGTATATGTATAGCTTGGAAATTGTGACCGTTGCTCGCTCGCTCCGCTCGCTCGTAAAAATCTAGTCCATCCTCACAACCGATCCGACACGTTCGCAAATTTGAAATATGTCGCCATCATATCGAATAATGAACGCAAGATGGATTGGTTTTAGGTTAGGCTATAGTTTTCGAGCGAGCGCAGCGAGCGAGAGACGCGTGTAGGTGTGTCATAAACCAACGGTTTGGCACATACGGACATTGAAATATTCGCACCAGCCCGAGGAGCCGGAAGTATTTATCCTATTGCCTACCGACACATGTTTACAGTTTACGAATAGTTTCACATAAATAGTACTATTTCCTCATAGTACAGTGCAATGTGATGTCCGAAATGGCTGACAAAATTAGGTAATAACACGAAATATATGGAAGGCAATATAAGATATATGTATAGCTTGGAAATTGTGACCGTTGCTCGCTCGCTCCGCTCGCTCGAAAAAATCTAGTCCATCCTCACAACCGATCCGACACGTTCGCAAATTTGAAATATGTCGCCATCATATCGAATAATGAACGCAAGATGGATTGGTTTTAGGTTAGGCTATAGTTTTCGAGCGAGCGCAGCGAGCGAGAGACGCGTGTAGGTGTGTCAGAAACCAACGGTTTGGCACATACGGACATTGAAATATTCGCACCAGCCCGAGGAGCCGGAAGTATTTATCCTATTGCCTACCGACACATGTTTACAGTTTACGAATAGTTTCACATAAATAGTACTATTTCCTCATAGTACAGTGCAATGTGATGTCCGAAATGGCTGACAAAATTAGGTAATAACACGAAATATATGGAAGGCAATATAAGATATATGTATAGCTTGGAAATTGTGACCGTTGCTCGCTCGCTCCGCTCGCTCGAAAAAATCTAGTCCAACCTCACAACCGATCCGACACGTTCGCAAATTTGAAATATGTCGCCACCATATCGAATAATGAACGGAAGATGGATTGGTTTTAGGTTAGGCTAAAGCTTTCGTGCGAGCGCAGCGACCGAGAGACGCGTAAAGGTGTGTCACAAACCAACGGTTTGGCACATACGGACGTTGAAATATTCGCACCAGCCCGAGGAGCCGGAAGTCTTTATCCAATTGCCTTCTGACAAATGTTTACGGTTTACCAATAGTTTCACATAATTAGTACCGTTTCCTCATAGTACAGTGCAACGTGATGTCCGAAATGGCTGACAAAATTAGGTACAAGCACGAAATATATGCAAGACAATATATGGTATATGTATAGCTTGGAAATTGTGACCGTTGCTCGCTCGCTCCGCTCGCCCGTAAAAATCTAGTCCAACCTCACAACCGATCCCACACGTTCGCAAATTTGAAATATGTCGCCACCATATCGAATAATGAACGGAAGATGGATTGGTTTTAGGTTAGGCTATAGCTTTCGTGCGAGCGCAGCGAACGAGAGATGCGTAAAGGTGTGTCACAAACCATCGGTTTGGCACATACGGACATTGATATATTGGCACCAGCCCGAGGAGCCGGAAGTCTTTATCCTATTGCCTTCTGACAAATGTTTGCGGTTTACCAATAGTTTCACATAATTAGTACCGTTTCCTCAAAGTACAGTGCAACGTGATGTCCGAAATGGCTGACAAAATTAGGTACAAGCACGAAATATATGCAAGACAATATATGGTATATGTATAGCTTGGAAATTGTGACCGTTGCTCGCTCGCTCCGCTCGCTCGTAAAAATCTAGTCCAACACCACAACCGATCCGACACGTTCGCAAATGTGAAATATGTCGCCATCATATCGAAGAATGACGGAAGATGGATTGGTTTTAGGTTAGGCTATAGTTTTCGAGCGAGAGCAGCGAGCGAGCGACGCGTAAATGTGTGTCTCAAACCAACGGTTTGGCACATACGGACATTGAAATATTCGCACCAGCCCGAGGAGCCGGAAGTATTTATCCTATTGCCTACCGACACATGTTTACAGTTTATGAATAGTTTCACATAAATAGTACTATTTCCTCATAGTACAGTGCAATGTGATGTCCGAAATGGCTGACAAAATTAGGTACAAGCACGAAATATATGCAAGACAATATATGGTATATGTATAGCTTGGAAATTGTGATCGTTGCTCGCTCGCTCGAAAAAATCTAGTCCAACCTCACAACCGATCCCACACGTTCGCAAATTTGAAATATGTCGCCACCATATCGAATAATGAACGGAAGATGGATTGGTTTTAGGTTAGGCTATAGCTTTCGTGCGAGCGCAGCGAACGAGAGATGCGTAAAGGTGTGTCACAAACCATCGGTTTGGCACATACGGACATTGATATATTCGCACCAGCCCGAGGAGCCGGAAGTCTTTATCCTATTGCCTTCTGACAAATGTTTACGGTTTACCAATAGTTTCACATAATTAGTACCGTTTCCTCATAGTACAGTGCAACGTGATGTCCGAAATGGCTGACAAAATTAGGTACAAGCACGAAATATATGCAAGACAATATATGGTATATGTATAGCTTGGAAATTGTGACCGTTGCTCGCTCGCTCCGCTCGCTCGTAAAAATCTAGTCCATCCTCACAACCGATCCGACACGTTCGCAAATTTGAAACATGTCGCCATCATATCGAATAATGAACGCAAGATGGATTGGTTTTAGGTTAGGCTATAGTTTTCGAGCGAGCGCAGCGAGCGAGAGACGCGTGTAGGTGTGTCATAAACCAACGGTTTGGCACATACGGACATTGAAATATTCGCACCAGCCCGAGGAGCCGGAAGTATTTATCCTATTGCCTACCGACACATGTTTACAGTTTACGAATAGTTTCACATAAATAGTACTATTTCCTCATAGTACAGTGCAATGTGATGTCCGAAATGGCTGACAAAATTAGGTAATAACACGAAATATATGGAAGGCAATATAAGATATATGTATAGCTTGGAAATTGTGACCGTTGCTCGCTCGCTCCGCTCGCTCGAAAAAATCTAGTCCATCCTCACAACCGATCCGACACGTTCGCAAATTTGAAATATGTCGCCATCATATCGAATAATGAACGCAAGATGGATTGGTTTTAGGTTAGGCTATACTTTTGGAGCGAGCGCAGCGAGCGAGAGACGCGTGTAGGTGTGTCAGAAACCAACGGTTTGGCACATACGGACATTGAAATATTCGCACCAGCCCGAGGAGCCGGAAGTCTTTATCCAATTGCCTTCTGACAAATGTTTACGGTTTACCAATAGTTTCACATAATTAGTACCGTTTCCTCATAGTACAGTGCAACGTGATGTCCGAAATGGCTGACAAAATTAGGTACAAGCACGAAATATATGCAAGACAATATATGGTATATGTATAGCTTGGAAATTGTGACCGTTGCTCGCTCGCTCCGCTCGCCCGTAAAAATCTAGTCCAACCTCACAACCGATCCCACACGTTCGCAAATTTGAAATATGTCGCCACCATATCGAATAATGAACGGAAGATGGATTGGTTTTAGGTTAGGCTATAGCTTTCGTGCGAGCGCAGCGAACGAGAGATGCGTAAAGGTGTGTCACAAACCATCGGTTTGGCACATACGGACATTGATATATTGGCACCAGCCCGAGGAGCCGGAAGTCTTTATCCTATTGCCTTCTGACAAATGTTTGCGGTTTACCAATAGTTTCACATAATTAGTACCGTTTCCTCATAGTACAGTGCAACGTGATGTCCGAAATGGCTGACAAAATTAGGTACAAGCACGAAATATATGCAAGACAATATATGGTATATGTATAGCTTGGAAATTGTGACCGTTGCTCGCTCGCTCCACTCGCCCGTAAATATCTAGTCCAACCTCACAACCGATCCCACACGTTCGCAAATTTGAAATATGTCGCCACCATATCGAATAATGAACGGAAGATGGATTGGTTTTAGGTTAGGCTATAGCTTTCGTGCGAGCGCAGCGAACGAGAGATGCGTACAGGTGTGTCACAAACCATCGGTTTGGCACATACGGACATTGATATATTCGCACCAGCCCGAGGAGCCGGAAGTCTTTATCCTATTGCCTTCTGACAAATGTTTACGGTTTACCAATAGTTTCACATAATTAGTACCGTTTCCTCATAGTACAGTGTAACGTGATGTCCGAAATGGCTGACAAAATTAGGTACAAGCACGAAATATATGCAAGACAATATATGGTATATGTATAGCTTGGAAATTGTGACCGTTGCTCGCTCGCTCCACTCGCCCGTAAATATCTAGTCCAACCTCACAACCGATCCCACACGTTCGCAAATTTGAAATATGTCGCCACCATATCGAATAATGAACGCAAGGTGGATTGGTTTTAGGTTAGGCTATAGTTTTCGAGCGAGCGCAGCGAGCGAGAGACGCGTGTAGGTGTGTCATAAACCAACGGTTTGGCACATACGGACATTGAAATATTCGCACCAGCCCGACGAGCCGGAAGTATTTATCCTATTGCCTACCGACACATGTTTACAGTTTACGAATAGTTTCACATAAATAGTACTATTTCCTCATAGTACAGTGCAATGTGATGTCCGAAATGGCTGACAAAATTAGGTAATAACACGAAATATATGGAAGGCAATATAAGATATATGTATAGCTTGGAAATTGTGACCGTTGCTCGCTCGCTCCGCTCGCTCGAAAAAATCTAGTCCAACCTCTCAACCGATCCGACACGTTCGCAAATTTGAAATATGTCGCCACCATATCGAATAATGAACGGAAGATGGATTGGTTTTAGGTGAGGCTAAAGCTTTCGTGCGAGCGCAGCGACCGAGAGACGCGTAAAGGTGTGTCACAAACCAACGGTTTGGCACATACGGACGTTGAAATATTCGCACCAGCCCGAGGAGCCGGAAGGCTTTATCCAATTGCCTTCTGACAAATGTTTACGGTTTACAAATAGTTTCACATAATTAGTACCGTTTCCTCATAGTACAGTGCAACGTGATGTCCGAAATGGCTGACAAAATTAGGTACAAGCACGAAATATATGCAAGACAATATATGGTATATGTATAGCTTGGAAATTGTGACCGTTGCTCGCTCGCTCCGCTCGCCCGTAAAAATCTAGTCCAACCTCACAACCGATCCCACACGTTCGCAAATTTGAAATATGTCGCCACCATATCGAATAATGAACGGAAGATGGATTAGTTCTAGGTTAGGCTATAGCTTTCGCGCGAGCGCAGCGAACGAGAGGCGTAAAGGTGTGTCACAAACCATCGGTTTGGCACATACGGACATTGATATATTCGCACCAGCCCGAGGAGCCGGAAGTCATTATCCTATTGCCTTCTGACAAATGTTTGCGGTTTACCAATAGTTTCACATAATTAGTACCGTTTCCTCATAGTACAGTGCAACGTGATGTCCGAAATGGCTGACAAAATTAGGTACAAGCACGAAATATATGCAAGACAATATATGGTATATGTATAGCTTGGAAATTGTGACCGTTGCTCGCTCGCTCCGCTCGCTCGTAAAAATCTAGGCCATCCTTACAACCGATGCGACACGTTCGCAAATTTGAAATATGTCGCTATCATATCGAATAATGAACGCAAGATTGATTGGTTTTAGGTTAGGCTATAGTTTTCGAGCGAGCGCAGCGAGCGAGAGACGCGTGTAGGTGTGTCATAAACCAACGGTTTGGCACATACGGACATTGAAATATTCGCACCAGCCCGAGGAGCCGGAAGTATTTATCCTATTGCCTACCGACACATGTTTACAGTTTACGAATAGTTTCACATAAATAGTACTATTTCCTCATAGTACAGTGCAACGTGATGTCCGAAATGGCTGACAAAATTAGGTACAAGCACGAAATATATGCAAGACAATACGTGGTATATGTATAGCTTGGAAATTGTGACCGTTGCTCGCTCGCTCCGCTCGCTCGTAAAAATCTAGTCCAACCCCACTACCGATCCGACACGTTCGCAAATTTGAAATATGTCGCCATCATATCGAATAATGAACGCAAGATGGATTGGTTTTAGGTTAGGCTATAGTTTTCGAGCGAGCGCAGCGAGCGAGAGACGCGTATAGGTGTGTCATAAACCAACGGTTTGGCACATACGGACATTGAAATATTCGCATCAGCCCGAGGAGCCGGAAGTATTTATCCTATTGCCTACCGACACATGTTTACAGTTTATGAATAGTTTCACATAAATAGTACCTTTTCCACATAGTACAATGCAATGTGATGTCCCAAATGGCTGACAAAATTAGGTACAAGCACGAAATATATGCAAGACAATATATGGTATATGTATAGCTTGGAAATTGTGACCGTTGCTCGCTCGCTCCGCTGGCTCGTAAAAATCTAGTCCAACCTCACAACCGATCCGACACGTTCGCAAATTTGAAATATGTCGCCACCATATCGAATAATGAACGGAAGATGGATTGGTTTTAGGTTAGGCTAAAGCTTTCGTGCGAGCGCAGCGACCGAGAGACGCGTAAAGGTGTGTCACAAACCAACGGTTTGGCTCATACGGACGTTGAAATATTCGCACCAGCCCGAGGAGCCGGAAGTCTTTATCCAATTGCCTTCTGACAAATGTTTACGGTTTACCAATAGTTTCACATAATTAGTACCGTTTCCTCATAGTACAGTGCAACGTGATGTCCGAAATGGCTGACAAAATTAGGTACAAGCACGAAATATATGCAAGACAATATATGGTTTATGTATAGCTTGGAAATTGTGACCGTTGCTCGCTCGCTCCGCTCGCCCGTAAAAATCTAGTCCAACCTCACAACCGATCCCACACGTTCGCAAATTTGAAATATGTCGCCACCATATCGAATAATGAACGGAAGATGGATTGGTTTTAGGTTAGGCTATAGCTTTCGTGCGAGCGCAGCGAACGAGAGACGCGTAAAGTTGTGTCACAAACCATCGGTTTGGCACATACGGACATTGATATATTCGCACCAGCCCGAGGAGCCGGAAGTCTTTATCCTATTGCCTTCTGACAAATGTTTACGGTTTACCAATAGTTTCACATAATTAGTACCGTTTCCTCATAGTACAGTGCAACGTGATGTCCGAAATGGCTGACAAAATTAGGTACAAGCACGAAATATATGCAAGACAATATATGGTATATGTATAGCTTGGAAATTGTGACCGTTGCTCGCTCGCTCCGCTCGCTCGTAAACATCTAGTCCATCCTCACAACCGATCCGACACGTTCGCAAATTTGAAATATGTCGCCATCATATCGAATAATGAACGCAAGATGGATTGGTTTTAGGTTAGGCTATAGTTTTCGAGCGAGCGCAGCGAGCGAGAGACGCGTATAGGTGTGTCATAAACCAACGGTTTGGCACATACGGACATTGAAATATTCGCATCAGCCCGAGGAGCCGGAAGTATTTATCCTATTGCCTACCGACACATGTTTACAGTTTATGAATAGTTTCACATAAATAGTACCTTTTCCACATAGTACAATGCAATGTGATGTCCCAAATGGCTGACAAAATTAGGTAATAACACGACATATATGCAAGGCAATATAAGGTGTATGTATAGGTTGGAAATTGTGATCGTTGCTGGCTCGCTCGAAAAAATCTAGTCCAACCTCACAACCGATCCGACACGTTCGCAAATTTGAAATATGTCGCCACCATATCGAATAATGAACGGAAGATGGATTGGTTTTAGGTTAGGCTAAAGCTTTCGTGCGAGCGCAGCGAACGAGAGACGCGTAAAGGTGTGTCACAAACCAACGGTTTGGCACATACGGACGTTGAAATATTCGCACCAGCCCGAGGAGCCGGAAGTCTTTATCCTATTGCCTTCTGACAAATGTTTACGGTTTACCAATAGTTTCACATAATTAGTACCGTTTCCTCATAGTACAGTGCAACGTGATGTCCGAAATGGCTGACAAAATTAGGTACAAGCACGAAATATATGCAAGACAATATATGGTATATGTATAGCTTGGAAATTGTGACCGTTGCTCGCTCGCTCCGCTCGCTCGTAAAAATCTAGTCCAACCTCACAACCGATCCGACACGCTCGCAAATTTGAAATATGTCGCCATCATATCGAATAATGAACGCAAGATGGATTGGTTTTAGGTTAGGCTATAGTTTTCGAGCGAGCGCCGCGAGCGAGAGACGCGTAAAGGTGTGTCATAAACCAACGGTTTGGCACATACGGACATTGAAATATTCGCACCAGCCCGAGGAGCCGGAAGTATTTATCCTATTGCCTACCGACACATGTTTACAGTTTATGAATAGTTTCACATAAATAGTACTATTTCCTCATAGTACAGTGCAATGTGATGTCCGAAATGGCTGACAAAAGTAGGTAATAACACGAAATATATGGAAGGCAATATAAAGTATATGTATAGCTTGGAAATTGTGACCGTTGCTCGCTCGCTCCGCTCGATCGTAAAAATCTAGTCCAACCTCACAACCGATCCCACACGTTCGCAAATTTGAAATATGTCGCCACCATATCGAATAATGAACGGAAGATGGATTGGTTTTAGGTTAGGCTATAGCTTTCGTGCGAGCGCAGCGAACGAGAGACGCGTAAAGGTGTGTCACAAACCATCGGTTTGGCACATACGGACATTGATATATTCGCACCAGCCCGAGGAGCCGGAAGTCTTTATCCTAATGCCTTCTGACAAATGTTTACGCTTTACCAATAGTTTCACCTAATTAGTACCGTTTCCTCATAGTACAGTGCAACGTGATGTCCGAAATGGCTGACAAAATTAGGTACAAGCACGAAATATATGCAAGACAATATATGGTATATGTATAGCTTGGAAATTGTGAACGTTGCTCGCTCGCTCTGCTCGCTCGTAAAAATCTAGTCCAACCCCACAACCGATCCGACACGTTCGCAAATTTGAAATATGTCGCCATCATATCGAATAATGAACGCAAAATGGATTGATATTAGGTTAGGCTATAGTTTTCGAGCGAGCGCAGCGAGCGAGAGACGCGTATAGGTGTGTCATAAACCAACGGTTTGGCACATACGGACATTGAAATATTCGCATCAGCCCGAGGAGCCGGAAGCATTTATCCTATTACCTACCGACACATGTTTACAGTTTATGAATAGTTTCACATAAATAGTACTATTTCCTCATAGTACAGTGCAATGTGATGTCCGAAATGGCTGACAAAATTAGGTAATAACACGAAATATATGCAAGGCAATATAAGGGGTATGTATAGGTTGGAAATTGTGATCGTTGCTCGCTCGCTCGAAAAAATCTAGTCCAACCTCACAACCGATCCGACACGTTCGCAAATTTGAAATATGTCGCCACCATATCGAATAATGAACGCAAGATGGATTGGTTTTAGGTTAGGCTATAGCTTTCGTGCGAGCGCAGCGAACGAGAGACGCGTAAAGGTGTGTCACAAACCAACGGTTTGGCACATACGGACGTTGAGATATTCGCACCAGCCCGAGGAGCCGGAAGTATTTATCCTATTGCCTTCTGACAAATGTTTACGGTTTACCAATAGTTTCACATAATTAGTACCGTTTCCTCATAGTACAGTGCAACGTGATGTCCGAAATGGCTGACAAAATTAGGTACCTGCACGAAATATATGCAAGACAATATATGGTATATGTATAGCTTGGAAATTGTGACCGTTGCTCGCTCGCTCCGCTCGCTCGTAAAAATCTAGTCCAACCCCACAACCGATCCGACACGTTCGCAAATTTGAAATATGTCGTCACCATATCGAATAATGAACGGAAGATGGATTGGTTTTAGGTTAGGGTATAGCTTTCGAGCGAGCGCCGCGAGCGAGAGACGCGTAAAGGTGTGTCATAAACCAACGGTTTGGCACATACGGACATTGAAATATTCGCACCAGACCGAGGAGCCGGAAGTATTTATCCTATTGCCTACCGACACATGTTTACAGTATATGAATAGTTTCACATAAATAGTACTATTTCCTCATAGTACAGTGCAATGTGATGTCCGAAATGGCTGACAAAATTAGGTACAAGCACGAAATATATGCAAGACAATATATGGTATATGTATAGCTTGGAAATTGTGACCGTTGCTCGCTCGCTCCGCTCGCTCGTAAAAATCTAGTCCAACCTCACAACCGATCCCACACGTTCGCAAATTTGAAATATGTCGCCATCATATCGAATAATGAACGCCAGATGGATTGGTTTTAGGTTAGGCTATAGTTTTCGAGCGAGCGCAGCGAGCGCGAGACGCGTATAGGTGTGTCACAAACCAACGGTTTGGCACATACGGACGTTGAAATATTCGCACCAGCCCGAGGAGCCGGAAGTCTTTATCCTATTGCCTTCTGACAAATGTTTACGGTTTACCAATAGTTTCACATAATTAGTACCGTTTCCTCATAGTACAGTGCAACGTGATGTCCGAAATGGCTGACAAAATTAGGTACAAGCACGAAATATATGCAAGACAATATATGGTATATGTATAGCTTGGAAATTGTGACCGTTGCTCGCTCGCTCCGCTCGCTCGTAAAAATCTAGTCCAACCTCACAACCGATCCGACACGTTCGCAAATTTGAAATATGTCGCCATCATATCGAATAATGAACGCAAGATGGATTGGTTTTTGGTTAGGCTATAGTTTTCGAGCGAGCGCAGCGAGCGAGAGACGCGTATAGGTGTGTCATAAACCAAGGGTTTGGCACATACGGACATTGAAATATTCGCACCAGCCCGAGGAGCCGGAAGTATTTATCCTATTGCCTACCGACACATGTTTACAGTTTATGAATATTTTCACATAAATAGTACTATTTCCTCATAGTACAGTGCAACGTGATGTCCGAAATGGCTGACAAAATTAGGTAATAACACGAAATATATGGAAGGCAATATAAGGTATATGTATAGCTTGGAAATTGAGACCGTTGCTCGCTCGCTCCGCTCGCTCGTAAAAATCTAGTCCAATCTCACAACCGATCCCACACGTTCGCAAATTTGAAATATGTCGCCACCATATCGAATAATGAACGGAAGATGGATTGGTTTTAGGTTAGGCTATAGCTTTCGTGCGAGCGCAGCGAACGAGAGACGCGTATGGGTGTGTCACAAACCATCGGTTTGGCACATACGGACATTGATATATTCGCACCAGCCCGAAGAGCCAGAAGTCTTTATCCTATTGCCTTCTGACAAATGTTTACGGTTTACCAATAGTTTCACATAATTAGTACCGTTTCCTCATAGTACAGTGCAACGTGATGTCTGAAACGGCTGACAAAATTAGGTACAAGCACGAAATATATGCAAGACAATATATGGTATATGTATAGCTTGGAAATTGTGACCGTTGCTCGCTCGATCCGCTCGCTCGTAAAAATCTAGTCCAACCCCACAACCGATCCGACACGTTCGCAAATTTGAAATAGGTCGCCATCATATCGAATAATGAACGCAAGATGGATTGGTTTTAGGTTAGGCTATAGTTTTCGAGCGAGCGCAGCGAGCGAGAGACGCGTATAGGTGTGTCATAAACCAACAGTTTGGCACATACGGACATTGAAATATTCGCATCAGCCCGAGGAGCCGGAAGTATTTATCCTAATGCCTACCGACACATGTTTACAGTTTATGAATAGTTTCACATAAATAGTACTATTTCCACATAGTACAATGCAATGTGATGTCCGAAATGTCTGACAAAACTAGGTAATAACACGACATATATGCAAGGCAATATAAGGTCTATGTATAGGTTGGAAATTGTGATCGTTGCTCGCTCGCTCGTAAAAATCGAGTCCAACATCACAACCAATCCGACACGTTCGCAAATTTGAAATATGTCGCCACCATATCGAATAATGAACGGAAGATGGATTGGTTTTAGGTTAGGCTATAGCTTTCGTGCGAGCGCAGCGAACGAGAGACGCGTAAAGGTGTGTCACAAACCAACGGTTTGGCACATACGGACATTGAAATATTCGCACCAGCCCGAGGAGCCGGATGTCTTTATCCTATTGCCTTCTGACAAATGTTTACGGTTTACCAATAGTTTCACATAATTAGTACCGTTTCCTCATAGTACAGTGTAACGTGATGTCCGAAATGGCTGACAAAATTAGGTACAAGCACGAAATATATGCAAGACAATATATGGTATATGTATAGCTTGGAAATTGTGACCGTTGCTCGCTCGCTCCGCTCGCTCGTAAAAATCTAGTCCAACCTCACAACCGATCCCACACGTTCGCAAATTTGAAATATGTCGCCACCATATCGAATAATGAACGGAAGATGGATTGGTTTTAGGTTAGGCTATAGCTTTCGTGCGAGCGCAGCGAACGAGAGACGCGTAAAGGTGTGTCACAAACCATCGGTTTGGCAGATACGGACATTGATATATTCGCACCAGCCCGAGGAGCCGGAAGTCTTTATCCTATTGCCTTCTGACAAATGTTTACGGTTTACCAATAGTTTCACATAATTAGTACCGTTTCCTCATAGTACAGTGCAACGTGATGTCCGAAATGGCTGACAAAATTAGGTACAAGCACGAAATATATGCAAGACAATATATGGTATATGTATAGCTTGGAAATTGTGACCGTTGCTCGCTCGCTCCGCTCGCTCGTAAAAATCTAGTCGAACCTCACAACCGATCCCACACGTTCGCAAATTTGAAATATGTCGCCACCATATCGAATAATGAACGGAAGATGGATTGGTTTTAGGTTAGGCTATAGCTTTCGTGCGAGCGCAGCTAACGAGAGACGCGTAAAGGTGTGTCACAAACAATCGGTTTGGCACATACGGACATTGATATATTCGCACCAGCCCGAGGAGCCGGAAGTCTTTATCCTATTGCCTTCTGACAAATGTTTACGGTTTACCAATAGTTTCACATAATTAGTACAGTTTCCTCCTAGTACAGTGCAACGTGATGTCCGAAATGGCTGACAAAATTAGGTACAAGCACGAAATATATGCAAGACAATATATGGTATATGTATAGCTTGGAAATTGTGACCGTTGCTCGCTCGCTTCGCTCGCTCGTAAAAATCTAGTCCAACCTCACAACCGATCCGACACGTTCGCAAATTTGAAATATGTCGCCACCATATCGAATAATGAACGGAAGATGGATTGGTTTTAGGTTAGGCTATAGCTTTCGTGCGAGCGCAGCGAACGAGAGACGCGTAAAGGTGTGTCACAAACCAACGGTTTGGCACATACGGACATTGAAATATTCGCACCAGCCAGAGGAGCCGGATGTCTTTATCCTATTGCCTTCTGACAAATGTTTACGGTTTACCAACAGTTTCACATAATTAGTACCGTTTCCTCATAGTACAGTGTAACGTGATGTCCGAAATGGCTGACAAAATTAGGTACAAGCACGAAATATATGCAAGACAATATATGGTATATGTATAGCTTGGAAATTGTGACCGTTGCTCGCTCGCTCCGCTCGCTCGTAAAAATCTAGTCCAACCTCACAACCGATCCCACACGTTCGCAAATTTGAAATATGTCGCCACCATATCGAATAATGAACGGAAGATGGATTGGTTTTAGGTTAGGCTATAGCTTTCGTGCGAGCGCAGCGAACGAGAGACGCGTAAAGGTGTGTCACAAACCATCGGTTTGGCAGATACGGACATTGATATATTCGCACCAGCCCGAGGAGCCGGAAGTCTTTATCCTATTGCCTTCTGACAAATGTTTACGGTTTACCAATAGTTTCACATAATTAGTACCGTTTCCTCATAGTACAGTGCAACGTGATGTCCGAAATGGCTGACAAAATTAGGTACAAGCACGAAATATATGCAAGACAATATATGGTATATGTATAGCTTGGAAATTGTGACCGTTGCTCGCTCGCTCCGCTCGCTCGTAAAAATCTAGTCCAACCCCACAACCGATCCGACACGTTCGCAAATTTGAAATATGTCGCCATCATATCGAATAATGAACGCAAGATGGATTGGTTTTAGGTTAGGCTATAGTTTTCGAGCGAGCGCAGCGAGCGAGAGACGCGTATAGGTGTGTCATAAACCAACGGTTTGGCACATACGGACATTGAAATATTCGCACCAGCCCGAGGAGCCGGAAGTATTTATCCTATTGCCTACCGACACATGTTTACAGTTTATGAATAGTTTCACATAAATAGTACCTTTTCCACATAGTACAATGCAATGTGATGTCCGAAATGGCAGACAAAATTAGGTAATAACACGAAATATATGGAAGATAATATAAGGTATATGTATAGCTTGGAAATTGTGACCGTTGCTCGCTCGCTCCGCTCGCTCGTAAAAATCTAGTCCAACCTCACAACCGATCCCACACGTTCGCAAATTCGAAATATGTCGCCACCATATCGAATAATGAACGCAAGATGGATTGGTTTTAGGTTAGGCTATAGTTTTCGAGCGAGCGCAGCGAGCGAGAGACGCGTATGGGTGTGTCATAAACCAACGGTTTGGCACATACGGACATTGAAATATTCACACCAGCCCGAGGAGCCGGAAGTATTTATCCTATTGCCTACCGACACATGTTTACAGTTTATGAATAGTTTCATATAAATAGTACTATTTTCTCCTAGTACAGTGCAATGTGATGTCCGAAATGGCTGACAAAATTAGGTAATAACACGAAATATATGCAAGGCAATATAATGTATATGTATAGCTTGGAAATTGTGACCGTTGCTCGCTCGCTCCGCTCGCTCGTAAAAATCTCGTCCAACCTCACAACCGATCCGACACGTTCCCAAATTTGAAATATGTCGCCACCATATCGAATAATGAACGGAAGATGGATTGGATTTAGGTTATACTATAGCTTTCGTGCGAGCGCAGCGAACGAGAGACGCGTAAAGGTGTGTCACAAACCAAAGGTTTGGCACATACGGACATTGAAATATTCGCACCAGCCCGAGGAGCCGGAAGTCTTTATCCTATTGCCTTCTGACAAATGTTTACGGTTTACCAATAGTTTCGCATAATTAGTACCGTTTCCTCATAGTACAGTGCAACGTGATGTCCGAAATGGCTGACAAAATTAGGTACAAGCACGAAATATATGCAAGACAATATATGGTATATGTATAGCTTGGAATTTGTGACCGTTGCTCGCTCGCTCCGCTCGCTCGTAAAAATCTAGTCCAACCTCACAACCGATCCGACACGTTCGCAAATTTGAAATATGTCGCCATCATATCGAATAATGAACGCAAGATGGATTGGTTTTAGGTTAGGCTATAGCTTTCGTGCGAGCGCAGCGAACGAGAGACGCGTAAAGGTGTGTCACAAACCATCGGTTTGGCACATACGGACATTGATATATTCGCACCAGCCCGAGGAGCCGGAAGTCTTTATCCTATTGCCTTCTGACAAATGTTTACGGTTTACCAATAGTTTCACATAATTAGTACCGTTTCCTCATAGTACAGTGCAACGTGATGTCCGAAATGGCTGACAAAATTAGGTACAAGCACGAAATATATGCAAGACAATATATGGTATATGTATAGCTTGGAAATTGTGACCGTTGCTCGCTCGCTCCGCTCGCTCGTAAAAATCTAGTCCAACCTCACAACCGATCCGACACGTTCGCAAATTTGAAATATGTCGCCATCATATCGAATAATGAACGCAAGATGGATTGGTTTTAGGTTAGGCTATAGCTTTCGTGCGAGCGCAGCGAACGAGAGACGCGTAAAGGTGTGTCACAAACCATCGGTTTGGCACATACGGACATTGATATATTCGCACCAGCCCGAGGAGCCGGAAGTCTTTATCCTATTGCCATCTGACAAATGTATACGGTTTACCAATAGTTTCACATAATTAGTACCGTTTCCTCATAGTACAGTGCAACGTGATGTCCGAAATGGCTGACAAAATTAGGTACAAGCACGAAATATATGCAAGACAATATATGGTATATGTATAGCTTGGAAATTGTGACCGTTGCTCGCTCGCTCCGCTCGCTCGTAAAAATCTAGTCCAACCTCACAACCGATCCCACACGTTCGCAAATTTGAAATATGTCGCCACCATATCGAATAATGAACGGAAAATGGATTGGTTTTAGGTTAGGCTATAGCTTTCGTGCGAGCGCAGCGAACGAGAGACGCGTAAAGGTGTGTCACAAACCATCGGTTTGGCACATACGGACATTGATATATTCGCACCAGCCCGAGGAGCCGGAAGTCTTTATCCTATTGCCTTCTGACAAATGTTTACGGTTTACCAATAGTTTCACATAATTAGTACCGTTTCCTCATAGTACAGTGCAACGTGATGTCCGAAATGGCTGACAAAATTAGGTACAAGCACGAAATATATGCAAGACAATATATGGTATATGTATAGCTTGGAAATTGTGACCGTTGCTCGCTCGCTCCGTTCGCTCGTAAAAATCTAGTCCAACCCCACAACCGATCCGACACGTTCGGAAATTTGAAATATGTCGCCATCATATCGAAGAATGACGGAAGATGGATTGGTTTTAGGTTAGGCTATAGTTTTCGAGCGAGCGCGGCGAGCGAGCGACGCGTAAATGTGTGTCTCAAACCAACGGTTTGGCACATACGGACATTGAAATATTCGCACCAGCCCGAGGAGCCGGAAGTATTTATCCTATTGCCTACCGACACATGTTTACAGTTTATGAATAGTTTCACATAAATAGTACTATTTCCACATAGTACAGTGCAATGTGATGTCCGAAATGGCTGACAAAATTAGGTAATAACACGAAATATATGGAAGGCAATATAAGGTATATGTATAGCTTGGAAATTGTGACCGTTGATCGCTCGCTCCGCTCGCTCGTAAAAATCTAGTCCAACCTCACAACCGATCCGACAAGTTCGCAAATTTGAAATATGTCGCCATCATATCGAATAATGAACGCAAGATGGATTGGTTTTAGGTTAGGCTATAGCTTTCGTGCGAGCGCAGCGAACGAGAGACGCGTAAAGGTGTGTCACAAACCATCGGTTTGGCACATACGGACATTGATATATTCGCACCAGCCCGAGGAGCCGGAAGTCTTTATCCTATTGCCTTCTGACAAATGTTTACGGTTTACCAATAGTTTCACATAATTAGTACCGTTTCCTCATAGTACAGTGCAACGTGATGTCCGAAATGGCTGACAAAATTAGGTACAAGCACGAAATATAAGCAAGACAATATATGGTATATGTATAGCTTGGAAATTGTGACCGTTGCTCGCTCGCTCCGTTCGCTCGTAAAAATCTAGTCCAACCCCACAACCAATCCGACACGTTCGGAAATTTGAAATATGTCGCCATCATATCGAATAATGAACGCAAGATGGATTGGTTTTAGGTTAGGCTATAGCTTTCGTGCGAGCGCAGCGAACGAGAGACGCGTAAAGGTGTGTCACAAACCATCGGTTTGGCACATACGGACATTGATATATTCGCACCAGCCCGATGAGCCGGAAGTCTTTATCCTATTGCCTTCTGACAAATGTTTACGGTTTACCAATAGTTTCACATAATTAGTACCGTTTCCTCATAGTACAGTGCAACGTGATGTCCGAAATGGCTGACAAAATTAGGTACAAGCACGAAATATATGCAAGACAATATATGGTATATGTATAGCTTGGAAATTGTGACCGTTGCTCGCTCGCTCCGCTCGCTCGTAAAAATCT
>NW_026109238.1:0-65423 GCF_024516045.1 Bombus affinis
GAATCCTCGGCGAGCGATGAATCTTCGCCGAGCAGCAATGAAGGCCTCGCTAGTGAGATCGGTGACCAGCTCGAGGTGGACTGCTTTAACTGCAAGACATACGAAGATTGCTACATATACCTTGATTTTGCGTCGGTTGCGATCCTTTCGTTCCTTGATGTAGAACGGTCCGCAATAATCAATTCCGACGTTGGTAAATGGACGAGATTCCGTTATCCGTGCAGCTGGAAGGTCGCCCAGTACGTAATCCACTGGAGGTGGATTGGCTCGGCAGCAACATACGCACTTCTTCAGCGTGCTCCAAACTTGACTACGGCCGTCGATAGGCCAATAAGATCTCCTTAAGGCATATAAGGTAGCTTGAGTTCCGGAGTGGAGATTTAGGAGGTGTTCATGCTCGATAATGTGTGCTGTAACTGAGGATTTGGGTAGAATGATTGGGTGTTTCTGAGTGAAGGGCATTGGTGAGTGACTGAGTCGGCCTCCGACTCGCAATATCTCGTCCTTGTCCAGAAATGGATTGAGTCGTTGCACCTTCCCCTTCACTGCAGAATTTCGATCTGTTCGGAGAGTACGTATTTCATCTGGAAAATAGCAGAGCTGTAACAATTTGACCAATTTGTTATGCGCATTGGTTAAATCATGTGTGGTTAGAGGTCCCCCCCGATCCTGTTTTTGTCTCCATCGGAAGCAACGAGCGGCAATTCTTATCAGCTTGGGCCAAGAAGAAAATCTCTCCAGTCCAGTAGACTGTGGTCAGGCGGAGTCACGGACAGACATGTTGCCTTCTTCTGCTCTGGTATTTCAGCTAATGGTACCGGGTTCCACGTCGGCCAGTATTTTTCAGGTTGTTGGAGCCATTCCGGTCCATGTTGCCAAATGGTTGATCGCAAGAAGTCTTCGGGTGATTGGCCTCGCGATATGAGATCTGCAGGGTTTTCGGTAGTGGGAATGTGGCGCCAATCGGAGGTGTGAGTTTTCTGTTGAATCTCTGTCACACGATTCGCGACGAAGGCTTTCAGCGTATGGGGTGATGTATTAATCCAATGTAGAACGATTGTAGAATCAGTCCAGTAAACGGTCCGAGAAATGTTGCTTGGTAACGCTTGAAGGACTGTAGTGGCCAATGATGTGAGAAGAAGTGCTCCACTCAGTTCCAGCCTTGGAATGGTTTGTGATTTGAGTGGAGCCACCTTTGACCTTGCAGTGAGGAGTCGTGTCCAGGCATGACCCTCCGGAGTGATGGTGCGAAGGTAGACGCATGCCCCATACGCCCTTTCGCTGGCGTCGCAGAATCCGTGTAATTCAATTTCCGCTGCAGTCTTGATTATAGTTTTACGTGGAAACTTCACGTTATTTAGCAAAGGTAGCTGTGAATAATATTTGCTCCATTCTGTGTGTACGTCAGCCGGAAGAGATTCGTCCCAGTCAATTTTTAAAGTCCAAAGTCGTTGGAGCAACATTTTAGCGCGAACGATCACTGATTGCCAGTAATCCAAGAGGGTCGTAGATCTTGGCAATTTCGGAGCTGACTGTTCTCTTCGTAATTCGAGAGGTGGTAGGATTGATTTTGACGGAATATAGGATCGAATAGTCAAAGGAATTCCAAACAACACCCAGAGTTTTGAAAGTTTGCGATTCGCCTAGTAGCAGCTTATCGTTTATGTCCTGCTCGGAAAGTCCTCGTAGCAGTTCCCGGTCGTTCGCTGCCCATTTTCGAATGTTTAAGCCGGCTAGTTTAAGCAATTCTATGTGCTCCGTTCTCAGTGATAGTGCCTCGTCCTTTGTATCAGCTCCTGTGAGAACATCGTCGACGTAGAAGTCTCGCTGTAAGACCATCGCTGCTCGTGGGTATCGATGTCCCTCGTCGTCTGCCCGTTGTTTCAGGCACCGAATGGCTAGATAGGGGGCCGCTGATAGCCCGAATGTCACTGTGTTAAGTTGATAGGTGTCAACTTCTCCATCAGAGTTGCGCCACAAAATTTGTTGGAATTTCCGATCCACTGGACGCACAAGAAATTGTCGATACATCTTTTCGACATCGCCTGTAATGACGTACTGATGAGAACGAAATCTTAAAAGGATAAGAAATATGTCGTCTTGTAGTTTCGGTCCCGTATGAAGTACGTCGTTTAATGAAACTCCGGTGGTTGTTGGTGCAGATCCGTCAAACACAACTCGGAGTTTTGTAGTCCGACTGGATTCTTTGATCACGCCGTGATGTGGCAGAAAATATCCGTCGTCCGTGCAGTGGTCCGTGGTAATCTTCGTCATATGTCCTAATTCCAAGTATTCTTCTATTACGGCGTGATAGTCGGCTTCGAATTGTTTGTCTCGTTGGAATCGACGGCAAAGGGAAGTGAGTCGCTTCATTGCCATGGCTTTCGAGGATCCAAGCGGAGGAGTTGTTTCGTTGAATGGGAGAGCGACAACGTATCGCCCTTCGTTGGTGCGTTGAACGTGATTTCGAAAGTGCTCCTCGCACTGTCGTTCCGCTTCCGAAATTCGTGCGGTGGGCGGTCCCTCGTCGATTTCCCAAAAACGGGCGAGGTCCGCCTGTAAAGCCGTCGTGAAGGCGTGAAATGCGTATGCTAATGATTGCGAGGTTGGGCTCCCCCCGATGACCCATCCGAATCGCGTTTTTTGCAGACGCAAGTCGGGCCCGTTTGCTTGACTGATATCAAGTTGGCCGACACAGAGTGATGCTAGTGTTGGTCCGGCGCTCAACAATATTTCGATCGGAGCAGGTCTATGGAATCTTGGATCGGCTAATTGGAGATTCCTAGGTATCTGTATATTCAGCGATCTACGGGTTGATTTGGGACCCAAGACGCGATAGTCGGTATGATTAGAAACGTCAAGTTGCGTTCGTATGTGCCGTCAATGGAGGTGATCATGGCCGTGATGTAGCGTTTCGAGATCTTCGATAACGTGTTGAGTGTTCCGATTGGGACCGAACATTTCCGTTGGTTGAGTTTTAATGAGTTAGCGAGCCTTTCGGTGATAAAGTTCATGCTAGAGCCGGTGTCTAGCAGAGCTCTACAACGAAATGGTTGAATTTCATTGTTCAAGATGTTGACCTGCGCTGTGACTAACAAGTCGTGCTGCAATGGTTCAAAAGGAGGCGAGGTCAATGAGTCCGTTTTCTGTGGTTCGGTCCCTAACACAGTCGTCTGATGCTGTCATTGTTTTCCTTGTCGTTTAGGACTGGACGATATAGTCGATCCCGATGCCGCCGTTCGCGATAACCGAGATTCGCGTTTCGGAGATGTTCGCGGAGACGTTCGGGGAGACGCTCGGCGAGACGCTTGGGGCGATGCTCGGGGAGACGATCGGGGAGACGAGGATGTGCGTCTCGAACGATGTGAGGAATGCGGGGTCGGTGAACTAGGCGAAGATCGACCGCTCGATGTTCGGTTGACACGTGTTCGTGGTTTGCTATGCCCATGGTCTTGATGCAGATACGTGTGGTGTCGCTGTCTACAGATGCGACATGACCCCGCGGAGCATTGAGTAAGAGCGTGTTCCTTGCCTAAACAATTGGTACAGAGCGACGCCCTTTTAGCGATTTCCAGGCGTTCTTTGGGCGACTTCGCTTTGAAGACATGACAATTCCATAATTCGTGTTGTCGCATGCAGATTTGACGGTGGCAGTCGAATTTTTCCTTAAGAACGTCAATGGCGATTGCGTAATTTGACTCGGTGATGGCTAATGACTGTATGCTTCGCGCGGCCCATCCAGTCAGGGCTGATCGGAGATGATAAAATTTCTGAACTGGTGCTAAATGTTCATTTTGATCTATCGTTGACGAGAAGGAATCGTAAAATGACTGCCAATCCTCGAGGGCGCCATCAAATGTAGGTATCCGAACCTCCGGTAGTTTAAGCGAAGCAGACACGCGACCGGCGGTTGATGCGCCGCTTGTCGATTGTGACGGCGTACTTCGTCGTATATTGATCAATTGTTTAGTTATTCGGCGTTGTAGTTTTTCGTATCCTTCCGCTAGTTCAATGCCGCGCGCGATCTCTCCCTCGTCTATAGCTACGATCTGGTTTTGTATGGCACGGAGTTCCGTCTCGTAGATTTCTAGACGATCTTTAATTTGTATCAAGTCGATCTCTTCCGGACAGCCTGATTGTTCAATGTCGTCCAGTTTTTTTTGCGAAGCGTGTAAACTGGGCGATATAGTAGCCCCGCTGTCGACGCAAGGTGGCGAATTCGTTTCCGGTTGCCATTATTTGTTATGTAATTGAGAGCGAAATCGTTTGAACTTACTTCTGTTGGCGATTGCCCACTTTGCGGCAGGGAGGCTGTGTGGTTGCGTTTCAACCACCGAATTATACCTCTTCAAAGGTGACGACCCTTTACGTTACTGACCTCGCTGGGGTAGTAACGCTTCCGCTGCTGGTTGTGTTGGGTTCACGTGGCACTGTATGGTAGTGGGTGTCACTGGCGTGCACCTTTCACTTGACACTGAATCCGGCTCGAAGGACCAAATGCTTCAACCGTTCGCAGAGAGACGCGATCGCTAGATAACGCGTCAACGAGAGTCGTAAATTCTCGTTACGATTAAACAATCGATGCCACGAACTGATTGATCCCCTATTTCTATTACGAGAATAGAGGTGGTTAGGTTTGAGTGTATACGAACAACTATATTGGGTTGGTTGATAAAAGTTTAATAAAAATAACGAAACAACAAGTTCAGTCAAAGATCAACAATTAAAAACGAAAAAGATAACAGTCAAGGTTTGTTTAGCGGTTTGCATATAACGAGACCTATCGCACTACGCAGCTTGAGACAGACGTTATGTGTTAGATTCGATTCAATGTGTAACGTTCGACGCGTCACAAGGAACTGATCGACTTTAGATGATTTCTTTGTCTCATCTTTAAGACGACCCCCACTATACTTAGGTCACGCCACCGTTCGCGCCTATGATCACGTATGTCTGTTCTTGCGAGGAAAACGTAACGGACCAAATTCGACGTTTCGAGAACTCGCTGCTTGGCGACAGCTATGCGCTCGTCGATACATTGTATATGATCCGGCGGTCAGATAAAACGATCTGACTGCGACATTGTAGGGCCGTGAGCGACGGTTAGAAAATACAGCCTGTGGTAAGCCTCGTGGCGTAACAGATAGTGAGGAGGAAATAAAATAGCAATGCAGATACCAACTATAAACATAGCAACAAAGGGAGAAACATATTATATAAAAAACAAACAAATTAACATGGAGACAGAAGAAACAAAAGAGCAGCGGGGACAGGAAGAGAGCAATTCAGATTATGAAAGATACTATCAGGACGTGTTGAAGAGGTCACCACTTCTAGGAAAACTCCACATCTGGTCTTTTTAACTTTCTCAAGCGCTGAAGCCATCGACAGCACATAGACAAAAGAATAGCAGGGAGGCAGACCATAAACTCTAGACAGGCGACGTTGGCTTCGGGGTTTTCAGTCATAAAGTAACACTGCTAGCGTGCGGATCTGGACCAGCTCAAATTGTATTCCTGTATTTCATCATTAAGTCAAATATATACTTTGTATCTTACACTTTATCCACGCGTATTTCTCTCTTTATATACCGAATAACCTCAACAGGACGAAAGCTGGAAGCTAGCGAAGGCTAGCAAAAAACGCAAAACAACTCCAGACATAAGTGCCATAGAAAACCCAGCTACAGAAAAGCAGCGATGGCTGCAAGAATTACCATTAAGCAACTCCTTCAGCTCACTAACAGAAGAAACAGACGCTGACCCCATAAATAAAACCACAATCCAAACAAATCATATTACAAAACCACCACCAATTTTTGTTGAGGCCCAAATAATAGACCCGCTCATCGATCTACTATATAATCTAGCCGAGAAAAACAACTACACAATAAAGCAAACAAAACTGGAACAAGTAAAAATTCAAACAAACACACCAGAAACATTTAGGAAAGTTATAAAAGCATTAAAAGAAAAAAATGCTATTTACCACACGTATCAGCTAAAAACTGAAAGGAGCTATAAAATTGTCATAAGAGGATTGCATCCTAAAACGAACATATATAAACTAAGCGATGAGTTAGCAAAAATTGGTCATCAAACAAGAACAATAAACAATATAACAAGATTCGACACAAAGCAACCATTACCACTATTCTTAATAGAACTGGAACCCGGAAACAACAACAAGGAAATATATGATATCAAACAAATACTAAACACAATAGTAACAGTGGAACCACCACGACACAAAAAAGATATACCTCAATGCATGCGGTGTCAACAATACGGACACACTGAAAATTATTGCAACAGAAGCCCAGCTTGCGTCAAGTGCGCAAAAAACCACTTAACTATACACTGCCCATCTTCTGGAAAAATAGAAGAAGTTAAATGCTATAACTGTAACGGAAACCACCCAGCCAGCTATAAAGGATGTGAAGTAAGAAAACAATTACAACGTAAACTGTTCCCGCCCCTACGAAGCAGGACAATCACTAACACACAAGCCCAACAGGACAGCACAAATCCTGAAATAATACCAAATACAGAGCAAGCAACAAACACCAAACCCATCAGCACCAACACCATTGGTGGTCTAAGCTACGCTCAAGTAACCAGCCAATCGACACATACACACAACGAATATCACAGCAATAGTAACAATGACACTGCAGAAATCAAAGAACTGCTCAAACAATCTATAAAGAACACCGAAATGCTAACCAGAATGATAAGCGAGCAAAACGCAGTACTCAGACAGCAAACCCAACAAATCACAGTCATGCTACAACTAATTACAAACGTGCTAAGCAAAAAATAAAAAACGGACATTCTAAAAATAGCAGCCTGGAACTCAAACGGCCTACAACAACGGGCCCTCGAAATTAAAACATTCATATACAGTAACAATATAGACATACTACTTGTCTTAGAAACACACTTCACTACAAAAAGCTACATGAAAATACCATACTACACCATATATGATAACAAACACCCCTCAGGAAAAGCTCACGGAGGGACAGCAGTGACAGTCAGAAACGATATCAAACATTATCTACACAGCCAAGTTAACAAAGAATATTTACAAGCAACCACTGTTACAGTTCAAACTAGCAGCAACTACTTCCAGTTGTCAGCAGTGCCTCCGCAACACAAAATAACATCACAAATGTGGGAAGAATACTTCCAGGACCTAGGGGACAAGTACATCGCAGCGGGAGAATACAACTCAAAGCACACGTTATGGGGGGTCAAGAAACATTATACCTCGAGGCACAACACTGGAAAAATACATTAGAAATAATAACCTCAATATATTATCCACAGGAACACCGACACATTGGCCGACTGACCTGAACAAAAAACCAGATCTTCTGGACTTTGCAGTAACAAGGGGACTAAACACAAATAAACTAAAAATAACACCCAACCTCGAGCTCAGCTCCGATCATACACCCATAATAATTGAATACAGAAACAAACCAATACACTATAGCAAACCAGAAACACTATGCAATAAAACCACCAAATGGCAAACTTTCAAAGAAATAATAGAAAGCAAAATAAACTGCAACATCCCGTTGAAAACTCCTGAACACATAGAAGAGGCAGTAGCAACATTGACAGCAACTGTTCAAGAAGCAGCAAGGACAACCACTACACCCGAATCAACCAGCAGACAAACAATAACAATCCCGCAAGAAATACTCGACAAAATCAGAGAAAAAAGAAAAGCAAAAGCAAAATAGCAAAAATACAGAACTCGAGAAAACAAAAAACACTTAAACAAACTTGCAAAGGAAATAAAAAACAAAATAAAGGAGCACAACGATAACGAATTCGCAAAGTTCATAGGGACACTCTCCACACACGAGAACACCAACTATTCACTATGGAAAGCCACGAAAAAAATAAGGAAGCAAATAATACCCGTCCCAGCAATCAGAAAAGCAGGTAACACATGGGTAAGAAGCAACGAAGAACAAGCTGAAGAATTCTCCAACCACCTTTGCAACACATTCACACCACACATTATCAACAACAGCAACCTCAAAAGTCATACGGAGGAGGATCCACAAACCACTATTACCACAACCGACAAGGAATACACCATACCTAAAACATCAGCACAAGAAATTAGAAACATAATTGTTGGGAATATGATACATTTACACTGTACATGTGAATGTGTGTGTAAGCGTCAGAGGACGTCCGGGTCTTGGTTGAGACAAAAGACAAGAGCCAGTCGTTAGAAGTATCTGGAAGAGTCGGTTGACAACAAGCGTGCGTGCGAGTAGGATTTTGAGGTCTTAAGAGTATAAGATATATGTGTCGGGTTGGCGTTACGATTAGAGTTAGGGTTAAGGGCGTGAAACGAATCCCTATTGACACTGGACGTGATCATTATGCAATAGAGGAGATATTTACCAGTGCAAACATGACCATGATGGAATTGGACAGGTAATCGCGATAATTTGATACTCGAGAGGCTAATGGCAATGATCCTAGGCTCAATAACGAATCCACGGTCAACGGGATGACGAACTCTACTCTTCTTTAGCGCCTAAGTTGTACTCAATGTTAATGCATGGGGCAATCACTACGTATCCGAGAGTTACTCGAATCGTCGTCGAGATCGTATCGGAGAGTAACTCTCCGTCTCGACGATGCCGTCGAGGAAAACTATAATGGGTGGGTCTAAGGACATGAGATCCTCGGATTCGTCAAAGAAAGCTTTCGTTCCAAAGGTGAGGGAAATTAGCGCTGTTGCTAATTGGTCGATCTCCATATCGGCGTTTTGAAAGAGATGCTGGCCGCCCTTGAGGGGAGGTTGTTGACGGGGGGCATCGTTCGTGGAAGATAGGTTTCTCCTATCTTCCCGTAGTTGCAACAAAGACTACTTGTCTATATGAAGGACTTTGCTTGACTAAATCTTAAGATTTATTGCGGGTCCTCACGTTAGCTAAACATATACTGCGGAGGTATGTTGACATCTGGAGATCATCTTACCCGGAGTATAGAATCTGCGTGTGGCGAGCCACGGGACAGAAACCATTGAAATATTTACTGCCGCGTGTCGCTACGACTATTTCTTTTAAGGAGAGGTATAGAATTACTCTGTGCTTTTGTTAGATAAAACGTTCATCCCTTGACCGTGGCTACGTTCGGCGACTGGTTGTCGCCTCGAGCCCAAGCTCACTATCATAAATCTCGAACAATCGGGGTGACATTTGTTTAATCTAAATTACGACATTACGGTTTTCCCGAGAATCCAAGGAGAGGTTCCGGTGTTTTTCCATCTCCGACATATGTATAACAGTTGTGTGCTAAATAAAGGGAATTATTTGTATTTCCGAATCCATTCTATATCTTTTCATGGTAGCAGAGCGTGGTTCATAATTTTGCAAGTTATTTTAGTGCCTGTTTTTCAATATTGCGAGTTAGTTCGAGTGAGTTCTCAGTAAGGAAAGAAACGTTCAAAGGTTACAAAGAGGAAAAATACACTTCGAGCACGTAGGAACGCTTGAGTAAGAGATAAGGAATCATTTAAAATGGAGAGATCGGAAATCATGATACCTATTTTCGATGGTGAGGATTACGGTATGTGGAAGCAAAGAATAACGATGTTTCTCAGATATAAAGAATGCGAGATTGTCACAACTAGGGTGAAGACAGAAACAGACAATGAAGACTGGGACAAAAAGGATTTGAAGGCAATAAATATAATTTATAGTACCGTCACAAATAGACAATTGGAATATATTAGAGAAGAAAAAACGGCGTATGAGATAGTAAAAAAGTTCGATGAAATGTACTCGAAAGAGTCGACGGCACTACAGATCGTATGCAGAAGGAGATTGGAAAAGATAAGACTTGAGAACTACACTGATTCAGCATCGTTTTTTAGCGATTTCGAAAAATTAATAAACGAATTAAAAGGTGCGGGTGCACAAGTGAGTGAGAGAGAATAACTAAATTACATGCTGAATACGTTACCCGAAGAATACATCTACATAGCGGATATAGTAGATGTATTGAAAGCAGAAAATCAAACGGTAGCGTATGTAAAAAATAAAATTGAAATAGCGGAGAAGAAAAATAAGTCCAATCGAGGAGAAATGCAAAACAACGCCTTTTCTGCAAAAAAGGAAGGATGCTTCAGATGTGGAAGAGTAGGACATTTTGCGAGAGAGTGTCAAAATGGCGTCGAAGCGGGAAGCAGTAACAGTTTTTGGCGTGGGTCAACACGTGGTCGCAGCAGACGAAGAGGAAACAAAGGAAATACGAGCAGGGGACGTGGAAATTTCCATCGTCAATCAACAACCGGCACGAGCGAGCATGGTAACTCAAGATCAGGCACATGGATAGTGTCACGACCGGCATACTTCAAATCCGATGGACCGATGATGGAGATAGAGATGTGGCGGCCTTGGCGACAATGTATATCGCCGAAGTGCCTAATGAGTCATCTGTATCCTAACGGTCCTTCCACCGAATGTCCTAGAAGCGTGACAGCGGTCACGTACGCCTACAGGGTAGTGGGGATATTGAGGGATGACAAACAAAGAAGAAACAGATGTTACCGAAAGTCAAATTGTAAGAGCTTCAGTCTTGGAAAGTCACGGCTGGAGCTCAGAACAAAATCGCAGTCAGTGTAAATTCAGAAATAAATTCTCTTGTTTTTTTGTTATCTTAATTTTTTCTTTTCGTTCGAGCCTCCTGCTTTTTTATTTTACGTGACAATAGCAACGGCGCACGCAGCACACAGCGGCGAGGCGAACGAGATAAGTAATAATGAAGTAATGTGGCTATTAGATAGCGGTTGCACAGATCACATAATTAACAACGTAAATTATTTCGATAAATCTATTGACCTTAAAGAACCGGTAAATATATATTTAGGCGATAATAGATCGATAAAGGCAACAAAAGTAGGGAATGTTATAAGTTATTTTGAAGCATTTGGAAAGCAAAATGAAATAAATATGAATAATGTTTTTTACGCGAAAGAAATGTCCGCAAACTTGATTAGTTTGGGCAAATTAACAGATAATAAGAACACGGTTATTTCAAAAGGAAATATTGCAAAAGTAATAGATGAGGACAATAAGCTTACAGCGGTAGCGGTTAAAGAAAAGGGAACATATAGAATGAAAAGTATATTGAAAGGGAAGGAGCACTTAGCAAACAGCGCCGAACGTAGTGATATGAGTAAAAAGGAAGGATGGCGTAGGATGTTAGGACACGTAAATTTTAAATATTTAAATATTTTGGGTAAAGAGCAGCTAGTTACTGGTATACCGAATGAATTTGAGAAGGAATTTTTGAAATGTAGGGTGTGTATAGAAAGTAAAATGCACAATTTACCATTCAAAAATAATCGAACCAAGGCTAGGGAGATAATGGAAATTATTCATACGGACGTGTGCGGTCCCTTTAAGACTACCGGATTCAATGAAGAGAAATATTTCATCTCATTTATCGATGATTATAGCAAAATAGCTAGAATTTATTGTATAAAATCAAAGGGTGAGGTCTTTGATTGTTTCGTACAGTTTGTAAATGAAGCCGAGAATTTAACGGGCAAGAAGTTAAAAATATTGAGATGTGATAATGGAAAAGAGTATTTGAATAATCGAATTTATAAATTTGCTAGGGATAAAGGTATCAGAATAAATAATTGCCCAACCTACGTACATGAATTAAACGGGACAGCGGAAAGGTATAATAGAACAGTTATGGACATGGCGCGTTGCTTGTTAGCGGAAGCGAAAGTACATAAAAGGTACTGGCCGGAAATAGTTTGTACAGCGGTATACTTGAAAAATCGAATACTGGCAAATACTATAGAGAGAAAGACACCTTTTGAAATATTCTTCGAGAGAAAACCAAGTGTTGAAAATCTACATCTATATGGAAGTAAAGTTTTTGTAAGAAGACGAGAACAAAAAAGAGTTTCTAAATGGGATAAGAAGGCAGATATGGGAATTTTGTTAGGATATAGTGAAGTCGGTTACAGAGTCTTATTAGGTGGGAAAATAACAATAGCGAGACATGTAGAGGTCATAGGAACAGACACAAAATGTATCGGCTTTGTGGAAAATTCATTCGATAAAGATAACGATGACATTGAGGATAATGATTTATTGGTAAACATGAATAAGGAAGAGTTAGAAAGTAGGGAAGGTGAAAATAATAACAGTCTTGAAAGCTTAAACATCCCTAGAAGATCTACACGTAATAAGAGAACTCCAGTAAGATATCCAGAAAAAGAAAACATTAGTGAAATCCATGCAAATTATTGTAGAGTAGATATCCCTTGTACATTTGAGGAGGCGATTTGTTGCGAAGATAGTGAAGATTGGAAACAAGCTATGGATGAGGAAATAGAATGTCTTTATAAGAATAAAACTTGGAAATTGGTAGAAAGGGTAAAAGGCAAAGACGTATTAGATGTAAAATGGGTTTACACGAGAAAATCAGATGACAGGTATAAGGCTAGATTAGTGGTAAGAGGATTCCAACAAAGAAACGTAGCTGATGACATATACTCCCCAGTAGCGAGAAAATCAGACCTTTAAGATATTGCTATCATATTGTTGTCAAAATGGATTAATTATTGAGCAAATGGATGTAGAAACTGCCTTTTTAAATGGTGAAGTAACCTCGGAGGTATATGTAAATCAACCAAAGGGATATGCGGACGGAATGAATAGAGTTTGTAAACTATCGAAAGCGCTGTATGGGTTAAAAGAAAGTCCAAGGGACTGGTATGAGTGTTTTGATAAGTATGTGACGAGATTAGGTTTTAAAAAAGAATAACATAGAGTTGTGCCTATATACACATGGAGAGGGAGAAAATGTTGCTTATTTGTTAATATATGTAGACGATTTGCTAATTTGTAGTAAAAACAAAAGGAAGATACAAAGTGTAAAGAAGTTACTAACTAATAGATTTGAAATGAAAGATTTAAGTGAAGTCAAAGAATAGAGAGGATATTGGATACAAAAATTTAATTGGCGCATTGTTGTATATTAGTGTAAATACCAGACCCGATATAAGTTATAGTGTAAATTATTTGAGTAGATTTCAAGATTGTTGTAATGAGACACATTTTAAATATGCTTTGCGAATATTGAAATATTTGTACCGGACTAGAGATTTAAGATTAGATTATAAAAGGAATGAAAAATGTGAAACGATAGATTGTTATGTGGACGCTGATTGGGCAGGAGATCATTTAGATAGGAAATCGACTTCTGTATATGTAATTAGATTGTATGGAAATGTAATTGGTTGGAAGTCTAAAAAACAAAGGTGTGTGACAAAAGCCTTGACGTATGCAGAGTATGTAGCTCTATCGGAAGCGGTGAGTGAATTAATGTCTATTAGGGAAATTATTTTTTTTTTTATTTATTTATTTAAATTCACTATTTGTCCAATTTGGACATTTGGTGGAATTTTTTAGCGGTTAAATTAGCATGTTGGTGGCTACCCCCAGCGGGGTACCATCATCGTGTTTGTTAGGTTATGTCCTTTATAAGGTCTGCTGGGTGCTTCCTTTTTAGTCTTTTGTCCATATTTATGATTTTGTATGTTTCCGCAGCTAGCCGGTTTATGTGTGTTGCTATTCTTGATTTGTATTTCTCGGAGTATCTGCTGATTTCTTCCTTGACCGTTGGCATTCCCAGGTCCCTTCGTATATCTTCGTTTCTGACGTACCAAGGTCCGTTTACTATTGTTCTGAGGATTTTAGCCTGTATTACCTCTATTTTGTGTATATGGCTCATTGCTGCCGTCCCCCATAGTGGTATTCCGTACGTCCAGATTGGTTTTATGATCGTTTTATATATTTTTACTTTATTTTCTGTGCTTAGTTTGGATTTTCGGCTTGTTAGCCAATGCATTTGTCTCCTTGTTTTCTGTATTTTTTCTACTATTGATTTGATGTGTAGTTTCCAGGTGAGTTTTTGATCTAAGTGGAGTCCTAGGTATTTGACATGCTTTGTTTGCGTTATATGCGTGCCGTTCAATAGGATGTTTGGTGGTATCTTTTTCCGTAGCGTGAATGTAATATGGTTGCATTTATTGGGGTTTGCTTTTATTTGTTTTTCTTGTAGCCAATTTTCTATTTTTACGATATGTTCTTGTAGTATTTTGACTGCCGTTTCTGGGTTAGTATGCCTGACTAGTATAGCTGTGTCGTCCGCGAATGTCAATACTGTGCTGTTGGTAGTTGTTGGTATGTTCGCCGTGTATAATGTGTATAGTATTGGGCCTAGGACGCTTCCTTGTGGTACCCCGGCCTTGATGTCTTTAACTTGAGAATGTGTGTCCTTGATTTTTATTACGAAGGTTCTGCTGCTTAGATAGGATTTTATTAATTGGTGTATTTGCTCCGGGAATTGTTTCCTAATTGTTTGTAGTAGACTTTCATGGTTAATTTTATCGAATGCTTTCTCTATGTCTATAAAGAGGGCTGTGCAGTATTCCTTGTTTTCTAGTGCTATTATTATTTCGTTTATAAGCCTGTGCATTTGCTCTATCGTGGAGTGCTTGTTTCTGAAACCAAATTGGTGATCCGGTATTAGTTTTTTTGTCACTATTATTGGTTTTATGCGGTCGTATATTATCTTTTCCAGTATTTTGGAAAATACTGGAAGCAGTGATATTGGTCTGTAAGATGCAGTTTGGTGCGGGTCTTTGCCTGGTTTATGTAACATTTTGATCTGTGCTAATTTCCATGGTTTGGGGAAGTATTGAATTCTTAGAATTGCATTGAATATTACTGTCATTAGTCTTATTGCTTTTGGCGGAAGGTTTTTCAAGATTTTACCATTGATTAGGTCGATTCCTGGCGCTTTGTTGTTTTTTGTTTTATCAATTATGTTTCTAATTTCTTGTGCCGATGTTTTAGGTATGGTGTATTCCTTGTCGGCTGTGGTAGTAGTGGTTTGTGGATCCTCCTCCGTATGACTTTTGAGGTTGCTGTTGTTGATAATGTGTGGTTGCAGAGGTGGTTGGAGAATTCTTCAGCTTGTTCTTCGTTGCTTCTTGCCCATGTGTTATCTGCTTTTCTGATTGCCGGGACGGGTATTATTGGCTTCCTTATTTTTTTCGTGGCTTTCCATAGTGAATAGTTGGTGTTCTCGTGTGTGGAGAGTGTCCCTATGAACTTTGCGAATTCGTTATCGTTGTGCTCCTTTATTTTGTTTTTTATTTCCTTTGCAAGTTTGTTTAAGTGTTTTTTGTTTTCTCGGGTTCTGTATTTTTGCCATTTTGCTTTTGCTTTTCTTTTTTCTTTGATTTTGTCGAGTATTTCTTGCGGGATTGTTATTGTTTGTCTGCTGGTTGGTTCGGGAGTAGTGGTTGTCCTTGCTGCTTCCTGAATAGTTGCTGTCAATGTTGCTACTGTCTGTTCTATGTGTTCAGGAGTTTTTAACGGGATGTTGCAGTTTATTTTGCTTTCTATTATTTCTTTGAAAGTTTGCCATTTGGTGGTTTTATTGCATAGTGTTTCTGGTTTGCTATAGTGAATTGGTTTGTTTCTGTATTCAATTATTATGGGTGTATGATCGGAGCTGAGCTCGAGGTTGGGTGTTATTTTTAGTTTATTTGTGTTTAGTCCCCTTGTAACTGCAAAGTCCAGAAGATCTGGTTTTTTGTTCAGGTCAGTCGGCCAATGTGTCGGTGTTCCTGTGGATAATATATTGAGGTTATTATTTCTAATGTATTTTTCCAGTGTTCTACCTCGAAGTGTAATGTTTCTTGACCCCCAAAGCGTGTGCTTTGAGTTGTAGTCTCCCGCTGCGATGTACTTGTCCCCTAGGTCCTGGAAGTATTCTTCCCACATTTGTGTTGTTATTTTGTGTCGCGGAGGCACATATACTGCTGACAACTGGAAGTAGTTGCTGCTAGTTTGAACTGTAACAGTGGTTGCTTGTAAATATTCTTTGCTAACTTGGCTGTGTAGATAATGTTTGATATCGTTTCTGACTATCACTGCTGTCCCTCCGTGAGCTTTTCCTGAGGGGTGTTTGGTATCATATACGGTGTAGTATGGTATTTTCAAATAGCTTTTTGTAGTGAAGTGTGTTTCTGAGACAAGTAGTATGTCTATATTATTATTGTATATGAATGTTTTATTTTCGAGGGCCCATTGTTGTAGGCCGTTTGAGTTCCAGGCTGCTATTTTTAGAGTGTCCGTTTTTATTTTTTGCTTAGCACGTTTGTAATTAGTTGTAGCATGACTGTGATTTGTTGGGTTTGCTGTTTGAGTACTGCGTTTTGTTCGCTTATCATTCTGGTTAGCATTTCGGTGTTCTTTATAGATTGTTTGAGCAGTTCTTTGATTTCTGCAGTGTCATTGTTACTATTGCTGTGGTATTGGTTGTGTGTATGTGTCGATTGGCTGGTTACTTGAGCGTAGCTTAGACCACCAATGGTGTTGGTGCTGATGGGTTTGGTGTTTGTTGCTTGCTCTGTATTTGGTATTATTTCAGGATTTGTGCTGTCCTGTTGGGCTTGTGTGTTAGTGATTGTCCTGCTTCGTAGGGGCGGGAACAGTTTACGTTGTAGTTGTTTTCTTACTTCACATCCTTTATAGCTGGCTGGGTGGTTTCCGTTACAGTTGAAGCATTTAACTTTTTCTATTTTTCCTGAATATGGGCAGTGTACAGTTAAGTGATTTTTTGCGCACTTGACGCAAGCTGGGCTTCTGTTGCAATAGTTTTTAGTGTGTCCGTATTGTTGACACCGCATGCATTGAGGTATATCTTTTTTGTGTCGTGGTGGTTCGACTATTACTATTGTGTTTAGTATTTGTTTGATATCATATATTTCCTTGTTATTGATTCTGGGTTCAAGTTCTATTAAGAATAGTGGTAGTGGTTGCTTTGTGTCGAATCTTGTTATATTGTTTATTGTTCTTGTTTGATGTTCAATTTTAGCTAACTCATCGCTTAGTTTATGTATGTTGGTTTTAGGATGCAATCCTCTTATGACAATTTTATAGCTCCTTTCAGTTTTAAGCTGATATGTGTGGTAGATAGCATTTTTTTCTTTTAATGCTTTTATAACTTTCCTAAATGTTTCTGGTGTGTTTGTTTGTATTTTCACTTGATCCAATTTTGTTTGCTTTATTGTGTAGTTGTTTTTCTCATCTAGATTATTTAGTAGATCGATGAGCGGGTCTATTATTTGGGCCTCTACAAAGATTAGTGGTGGTTTTGTAATATGATTTGTTTGGATAGTGGTTTTATTTACGGGGTCAGCGTCTATTTCTTCCGTTAGTGAGTTGAAGGAGTTACTTAATGGTAATTCTTGCAGCCATCGCTGCTTTTCTGTAACTGGGTTTTCTATGGCACTTATGTCTGTGGTTGTTTTGCGTTTTTTGCTAGCCTTCGCTGGCTTCCAGCTTTCGTCCTGGTAGTATCTTTCATGTTCTGAATTGCTATCTTCCTGTCCCCGATGCTCTTTTGTTTCTTCAGTCTCAATGTTAATTTGTTTGGTTTTTATATAATATGTTTCACCTTTTGTTGCTATGTTTATAGTTGGTATCTGCATTGTTATTTTATTTCCTCCTCACTATCACTTTGCAGCACTATTACTTTGAAGCACTTTTTCACTATTCACTTATACCTGGAGAGGAAGACCGTCTAGACATGTCCGTCCTCCTCGGCTGTCCGAGCAGGAGTGATTAGGGAAATTATGAAAATCTTCAATGTAAATCTAGACGATAACCCTGTAAAAATTTATGAGGATAACTCTGGAGTGATAAGTATAGCAAAGCACGGGAATTTTACAAAAAATTCTAAACACATTGAAGTTCATTACCACTATGTTCACGAGTGCTTAAAAGAGAACAAGATAAACATACTTAAAGTAAGTACAGACGAAAATTTTTTTTTTTTTTTTTTATTTATTAGAATATTTACAATCAATTCTCGTTGAGAATTTTCAGTAACTTAATTTGGCGTGATACAATGACATGGATTATAATTGCTTTATATTGTTGATTCTAGTAGGACTAGGGGTTTAATCTAGTGGGTATTTTCTTTTTAGTCTGCGGATCTGGTCCGTCGTGTCCAGTAGCTGGGTGACTAGTGGGTTGTGGTGGTTGTTGACTCTTGTGCTATATCTGCTTCTGGACTTGTGTATTTCATCTTTGACTGTAGGTATCTTGAGGTCTCGGTGGATTGTTTCGTTGGTAACATACCAGGGTGCATTTAATAGGGATCTTAGCGTTTTCGATTGGAAGCGTTGGAGTATTTCAATGTTGGAGTTACTTGCTGTTCCCCATAGTTGGATTCCGTAGGTCCAGACAGGTTTTATTACGGCCTTGTAGAGGGTTATTTTGTTCTGTATGTTTAGTTTGGAGCGTCGGCCCGTGAGCCAATAGAATTTTCTTAGTTTTTCCTTTAGTTGCTTTGTTTTTTCCGAGATATGTTTTTTCCAAGTTAGCCTCCTGTCCAGGGTCATGCCCAGGTATCTTACGGAGTCCTTGCTTGGGATTATTGTGTTGTTAATGGTGACCTGGGGGCAGGTTTGTTTTCGGAGCGTGAAGGTTACATGGGAGGATTTTTTTTCGTTTATTTTAAAACCCCATTTTTGGAACCACTTTTCCATGGAGTCGAGACTTCGCTGGAGAGTGGATGAGGCAATTGCCGGGTCTGCGTGGGTAGCTAATAGTGCTGTGTCGTCGGCAAATGTTGCTATTGTTACCTCGTTTGATATGGGTAAGTCGGCAGTGTAGATGGAGAATAGTAGGGGTCCGAGGACACTACCTTGCGGTATGCCGGATTCTATTTGGAATGTTGCGGAAGTGGCGCCTAGACATTTAACTATGAATTGTCTGTTGGTAAGGTAGGATTTTAAGATGGAGTAGTACGGGTGGGGTAGGATTTTTTTAAGCTTGTAGAGTAGCCCTTCATGCCATACTTTATCGAATGCTTGTTGGATGTCTAGGAATACGGCTGAGCAGTATTTTTTCTTTTCAAGGGTCTGGCTGATCATGTGGGTTATGCGGTGGATTTGCTCTACTGTTGAGTGTTGTTTTCAGAAGCCGAATTGGTGATCTGGGAGAGTTTTCAATTCTTCTAGGAGTGGAAGGAGACGATTCGTGAGCATCCTCTCGAATAGTTTAGAAAGGGTAGGTAAGAGACTGATTGGGCGATAGGAGCTGGCTTCATATATTGGTTTACCTGGTTTGGGGATGAGAGTGATTAGTGAGATTTTCCACGCCTTAGGAAAGTGTTCAAGGCGGAGGATGGCGTTAAAGATTGATGCGATGAGTGCGATCCCTTTTATGGGGAGTTCCTTGATTGCTTTATTTCCTATTAGGTCGTGACCTGCTGCTTTCTTGGGGTTTAGGCGACTGATTGCTTCTATGATCTCTGCAGAAGTGAAGGGTTGGATAGGAGGGGACATTTGGAAGGGAGTGTGCAGGTATTCGGTAACGTCTGCTGCAGCTATGGAGGAATGGGGTTGGAATACTTCAGTCAAGTGTTTAGCAAATAGGTTGGCTTTTTCTATAGGGCTACGCGCCCATCCACCCTGCGGGCGGCGGATTGGAGGTATTATTTGTGGGGGGCGCGTGAGTTTCCTGGAGGCTTTCCATAGTGAGTAGTTTGAGTCGGCTGTGGGGGACAGGCTGGCGAGATATTTGTGAAAACGGTCGTTATTGTAGTTCTTTATGGTTTTGGATAGTTTTCTAGTTGCGTTTAGTTTGCGTTTGTCCTCCGGTGTTCTGTGGGACAGACGAAAATACTGCGGTTATTTTTACGAAGGCACTGTGTAGAGAGAAATTCGAAAGGTTTAGGTCATGGATGAATGTAAACTAAGAGAAATGTAAATAAATAAGTGTTAAAGTTTCTGTTACGTAATTCGTCAAAGCATGTAAATACGATTAAGTGTACAGTATAAATGTAAGGAGGCGTGTTGGGAATATGATACATTTACACTGTACATGTGAATATGTGTGTAAGCGTCAGAGGACGTCCGGGTCTTGGTTGAGACAAAAGACAAGAGCCAGTCGTTAGAAGTATCTGGAAGAGTCGGTTGACAACAAGCGTGCGTGCGAGTAGAATTTTGAGGTCTTAAGAGTATAAGATATATGTATAACAGTTGTGTGCTAAATAAAGGGAATTATTTGTATTTCCGAATCCATTCTATATCTTTTCAAGTATAAACGAGACAAGCCCACAAGTAACAAATATAGCGGCACGAGTCAAACAAAACACCAACCCAACGATAGACTCACCCCAAATAAGCATAATAAATGTCATTGAAGACTTCAAAAAAAGCATTCTAAAAGCTCTAAGCGACCAACAAACACAACTAAACGAAATAAAAAAAGCATAAAATACGCATGAAGAAAGAATCGACTCCATCTTCAACATCATCGAAAATATAGACGAAGATTAGCCAAAACCCACCCGTCCACCAATTACAGCAAAAAACAAATCAGATAAAAGTTAAACATCTGAAAATCATCTCAATAAACGCCAACTCACTAATCTCAAACCAAAAAAGATACAGCATGCTAACCCTAATTAAGAAAGAAACCTCCGACATAGTATTTATCTCAGAAATCAAACTGAACTATAGACATAAAGTTTTTTTTTTTCTTTTTATTTATTAGAATATTTACAATCAATTCTCGTTGAGAATTTTCAGTAACATAATTTGGCGTGATACAATGACATGGATTATAATAGCTTTATATTGTTGATTCTAGTAGGACTAATGGTTTAATCTAGCGGGTATTTTCTTTTTAGTCTGCGGATCTGGTCCGTCGTGTCCAGTAGTTGGGTGACTAGTGGGTTGTGGTGGTTGTTGACTCTTGTGCTATATCTGCTTCTGGACTTGTGTATTTCATCTTTGACTGTAGGTATCTTGAGGTCTCGGTGGATTGTTTCGCTGGTAACATACCAGGGTGCATTTAATAGGGATCTTAGCGTTTTCGATTGGAAGCGTTGGAGTATTTCAATGTTGGAGTTACTTGCTGTTCCCCATAGTTGGATTCCGTAGGTCCAGACAGGTTTTATTACGGCCTTGTAGAGGGTTATTTTGTTCTGTATGTTTAGTTTGGAGCGTCGGCCCGTGAGCCAATAGAATTTTCTTAGTTTTTCCTTTAGTTGCTTTGTTTTTTCCGAGATATGTTTTTTCCAAGTTAGCCTCCTGTCCAGGGTCATGCCCAGGTATCTAACGGAGTCCTTGCTTGGGATTATTGTGTTGTTAATGGTGACCTGGGGGCAGGTTTGTTTTCGGAGCGTGAAGGTTACATGGGAGGATTTTTTTTCGTTTATTTTAAAACCCCATTTTTGGAACCACTTTTCCATGGAGTCGAGACTTCGCTGGAGAGTGGATGAGGCAATTTCCGGGTCTGCGTGGGTAGCTAATAGTGCTGTGTCGTCGGCAAATGTTGCTATTGTTACCTCGTTTGACATAGATAAGTCGGCAGTGTAGATGGAGAATAGTAGGGGTCCGAGGATACTACCTTGCGGTATGTCGGATTCTATTGGGAATGTTGCGGAAGTGGCGCCTAGACATTTAACTATGAATTGTCTGTTGGTAAGGTAGGATTTTAAGATGGAGTAGTATGGGTGGGGTAGGATTTTTTTAAGCTTGTAGAGTAGCCCTTCATGCCATACTTTATCGAATGCCGGTTGGATGTCTAGGAATACGGCTGAACAGTATTTTTTCTTTTCAAGGGTTTGGCTGATCATCTGGGTTATGCGGTGGATTTGCTCTACAGTTGAGTGTTGTTTTCGGAAGCCGAATTGGTGATCTGGGAGAGTTTTCAATTCTTCTAGGAGTGGAAGGAGACGATTCGTGAGCATCCTCTCGAATAGTTTAGACAGGGTAGGTAAGAGACTGATTGGGCGATAGGAGCTGGCTTCATATATTGGTTTACCGGGTTTAGGGATGAGGGTGATCAGTGAGATTTTCCAAGCCTTGGGAAAGTGTTGAAGGCGGAGGATAGCGTTAAAGATTGATGCGATGAGTGCAATCCCTTTTATCGGAAGTTCCTTGATTGCTTTATTTCCTATTAGGTCGTGACCTGCTGCTTTCTTGGGGTTTAGGCGACTGATTGCTTCTATGATCTCTAAAGAAGTGAAGGGTTCAATAGGAGGGGACATTTGGAAGGGAGTGTGCAGATATTCGGTAACGTCCGCTGCAGCTATGGAGGAATGGAGTTGGAATACTTCAGTCAAGTGTTTGGCAAATAGGTTGGCTTTTTCTATAGGGCTACGCGCCCATCCACCCTGCGGACGGCGGATTGGAGGTATTATTTGTGGGAGGCGCGTGAGTTTCCTGGAGGCCTTCCATAGTGAGTAGTTGGAGTCGGCTGTGGGGGACAAGCTGGCGAGATATTTGTGAAAACGGTCATTATTGTAGTTTTTTATAGTTTAGGATAGTTTTCTAGTTGCGTTGTTTAGTTTGCGTTTGTCCTCCGGTGTTCTATGGGTCTGCCATATGCTTCTTAGTCTACGTTTTTCTGCTATTTTTTTTAATATGTACTGGGGGTATTCGTGATTGCTGATGGACGTTTTTGCCGGTGTGGAGAAGCGGATAGCGTTTGTTATGCTCGTGTTTAGGTATTCCGTGGCTGCTTCGATTTCTTCATTGGTTTTTAGTGAAGTTGAGGCTGAAGTTGTGTGTGTAAAGACTTCTCTAAAGAGCTGCCAGTTGGTGTGTTGGTTATGTATGGAGCCATTACGTGTATTCTCGATGATAGTTGAACTGACTGTTACTATCACGGGGGAATGATCAGAGGAGAGATCAGCCGAGGAATTGATTTGGACGTATCTTGACGAGATATTTTTAGTTATGAGGAAATCAAGGAGATCGGGTATTTTGTTTGTGTCGGTGGGCCAGTGTGTGGGTTCGTATGTGGTAAGGTAGTTGAGCTTGTTGGTTATTATGCTGTTGAGGAGGTTTTTGCCTCTTACTGTAACCAGTCTGCTGCCCCATTGGGTGTGTTTGGCGTTGTAGTCTCCTCCAGCTATGAATCTATTGCCCAGGGTGTCCAGGATGTCGTCAAAGTCTTCTTTGGCGATGGAGTGTCTGGGAGGGCAGTATACAGCTGAAGTGGTGATTGTACCATGACAGTCTTCTATTGCTACGTTTGTTGCTTGGAGGTAGTCTTTCTGGAATGGTGGAAGTTCGTAGTGCTTAATGTTTGATGTGATTATGATTCCGGTGCCGCCGTGGGCCTTTCCGCTGGGGTGTTGGGTATGGTAGAACTTGTATCCGTTTATGTTCAGGTAGTTTTTATCGGTGAAATGGGTTTCGGATATGAGCATCACATCGATTTGCTGTTGTTTTAAGAATAGTTCTAGTTCAAATTTGTGCTGAGCTAGACCGTTGGCGTTCCGCAAAGCTATTCGCATTGGTTTTATTTTGCTTCTGTGCGTATGAATTTGTCCATGAAGAGTGTGAGTAGTGACAGCAAGTTGTTAATTTGCTCTGTTTGCTTCTCGATAAGTTTTTCGAGTCTGGTGAAGTTGTCTGTGTTTTGTGGGGTGGGAATTCTATTTTCTGTGTGTACACTGTGGGTTTTCGAGTTGTTTACGTTTCCTTGTGTCGCCTGCGCGTAGGATACTGATGGTGAGGTGAGTTTTTGGGGTCTAGGTTCTTGTATGGTTATGTCCTTGGGTCTCAGTTTTGGATACTTAATATTATGTAGTGTTTTATATGCTGAGCATCCTTTGTAGTTCGCAGGATGCTCTCCTTTGCAGTGGATGCACTTAGCGGGGGTTTCGGGGGATTTAGTGTATTGGTCAGTGGGGTGATTACCTGCACATTTTACGCACCGGAAGTTATGGTTGCAGTATTTCTGCGTGTGGTCGTACCTTTGGCACCTTTTACATTGTACTATTTCTTTCTCTACAAGAGGTGGTTCGAACTTAACTATGGAGTTTATCAGCCGGTTGACGTTGTAGATTTCTTTGTTGTTCCCTTTTTGTTTTAAATCTATGAAGAATAGTAATAGTGGGTTTTTTGAGATTCTATGTTTAATGTTGCTTATGTTTGTTACCTCATGGCCAAGATTTTGAAGTTCGTACTTTAGTTCATCTAGGTCGACTGAGTGGTGGATGTTGCGTAGCACCACACGAAAAGGTCTTTCTTGTTTGAGCTGATATGTATGGAATTTAGCGTTTAACGTTTTTAGCAACTTAGTTAACTTTCTACAGGCGTCTGGGTGGGTCGGCAGAATTTTCACGTGGTTGTTGTTAATTTTTAACTTGTAGTCCTCTTTGCTGATGTCTTTTTCAATGGTCCTTATCATTGACTGTATGTCGATTACGTCGTCAATGAATATTGGTGGAGGAGGGGGAATTTTTTGAGTATGGAGATTATTTACCTTTTCGGTTGTATTCATGGAGTCTTCCGTAGACTCCAGTATTGAGAATCTATTGAAGGTGGTCACCTGGCTGGCTGGTGGTTTAGTTTGACTCTTATTCACATTTGTCTTGGTTGGTTCCAGCTTGCGTTTTTTCGAGTGATGGTCGTTTACCAGGATAGATGTGTTGCCCCCTTGCCACGGGGGAGGAAAAACGGCGGAGTTATAATTTAGCTCCGGAGAGCCTGTTTGGAATGATAGAGCCATCATCGAGCTAGTTAATTCAGTGTGGAAGAACTAGACGAGAGGCTGTTAACCCTTAGCTAGGTTTGTTGGATTTGCTTTCGACAGATGGGCGTCACGTGGAGTTTTGTGAACTTCACAGGGCACTGGACACACGTCTCGGCACTCAGCAGCAACTGGATGGTCACGTGCTGTTTTGTGGACTTCGCAGGACACTGGACACACGTTTGCACGCCTCGGCACTCACCAGCAAACTGTTCACGGTAACGCTGTCGAGGAAAACTATGATGGGTGTGCCTAAGGGCACGAAATCATCGGATTCGTGGAAAAAAGCCTTCGTTCGGAAAGTGAGGGAAATTGGCGTTACTGTTAATTGGTCAATTTCCATGTTGGTGGTTAGGGAAGGGTGCTAGCCGCCCTTAAGAGAGAGTTCGAAAAGAGGAAGCGTCGTTCGTGAGAAAAATAGATTTCTCCTATTTTCTCGTAGTTGGAACGAGGACTGTTTGTCGGTTTGAAGGACTTTAGTTAAACAAATCTTAAGATTTATAGCGAATTTATATTTATTTATAGATATCCTCGGGCTAGCTGAACATGTACTGTGGAGACGCGTCGACATCTGGTAATCATCTTACTCAAAAAATAGAGTCTGCGTGTGGCGAGGCACGGGACAGAAATCGTTGAAATGCTTACCATCGTGCCCCGTCCCAAGTATTTCTTTTAAGGAGAGCTATAGAGTTACTTCATGCCTTTGTTAGACAAAACGTTCATCCCTTGACCGCGATTACGTTCGGCGACTGGTTGTCGCCTCGAGCCCGAGCTCACTATCATAAATCTCAAATAAGTACAGTCGGATCGAATGACAACAGTTTCTTAATTCGGCTATGGTGAAATCTAAATTACAGTACTGGGGGTATTCCCAAAGTTCCGAAGGGAAGGTTCCGGTGTTCTTTCATCTCCGACATATATATATATAATTCTATATTATGCCTACTGATTGATATGAATTTCTTTCGGTCTCGAATGCGTTAAAACGGAGCGCAAAGAAGTCGAAATTACTTATTGTAATTGGTAAAACATCGTGAAAGGCAGACAGATACAAGAAAGAAGTTAAACTATAAATTATATTTGCGACATTGTTATGTTTTTGCTTTCTTTAAGCCTTTCATCGAGACAGCCGATCTATAAATATTAATCGACCAATTTCTCTAAGCTTGTAACTTCAAATTAATGTTTATATATATAAAGAGTTACGTATTAATCTATCTAAATATTTAAAAAGATGTTTAATGTTATAAATGATGGATATTAAAGATGTTCAAAAGAATGTAGTCTTCGCGTGTTCTTTATCATATCCCTGATCAAAGACATTCCAATATTATTACAATATCCAATTACATATTGATACACAAGATATACAGATTATTATTTATAACATTTTGGTTTTCTTAATTGAGTTATTCATTTAGTACAAATGATAAGTAATTAGTAATAATTCATAAAAAAACGGTATTGTAGTAGAAATATTATAAGAAAACATATTCTGTTTCAGTGTAGAGTTACTCCTTTTTATAGACAGTGTCGTACAAATCCGTACGTCTTTGAGAAAATGTAAAAACATACGAAGTAATAAGTAATGCTTGCTAATAAATTCAGCAAATACAGAGGGAGCTGGCAAAATCGATGAACCAACGAGACTAAAAGTTAATTACATCATGGATTTCTCGCTTTTAATGTTAAGCTGGAAATTACCGATATCGGTGACCACCATATTTTCCTGAGTTTCCAAATCATAAAGGATTTTCCCCCAGGGATTTGTCAACTGTGTATGTCCCCATGCGACATAACTTGCTGAAGGAACACGAGCCGGTGATATACAGGCGACGTATAATTGATTGTCATTCGCTCTGGAACAGTTCGCTGTTGAGTGTCGAAGCGTGCAGACGTGTCTCTAGTGCCCAGTGAAGTTCGAAAGTAACACGTGTCACCCAACCGTCGAAAGTGAACACAGCGTGCTCTTACCCTCCCAAGTGTTTCCTATCCGCCAGGCAGAAGAAAAGCCTACGCACCTAACCCCAACCCGAACCTTGCCTCATAGCCTCACGACTAGTTATTCATATTGAAATAGCTAGCTCAATGATGGCCCAGCAAACACGACCAGGCTCGCCTGTGCAAACTCACAACTACCCCGCGCTACTCCCCCCCCCCCCCGTGGCAGAAGTGCAGCAGATCCCACCGTGCCAACGACGCCAATAAGGCGAAAAAACGCAAAATTGAACCAAACTCGAACGAACAGCCAACAACACAAATTAACACTCATAATAGGTTCGCAATATTGGAATCCTCAAACGACGCCATGGAAATCGCAGGCCCGCCAACAAACCACCACGCACGGAGAAGCCCCCCTCCCCCACCAATATTTGTTAATGATGTCATTGACACCCAGACTATGATCAAGTCCTTAGAGAGAGATATCTCCAAGGAGGACTACAACCTGAAGATAACCAACAATCGAGTCAAAATCCTGCCGACGAACCCAGAAGCCTACAGGAGGCTTACCAAGATACTTAGGGCCCTGAACGCCAATTTCCACACCTATCAACTCAAAGAAGAAAGACCTTTCCGGGTGGTGCTACGAAACATCCACCACTCTGCAGACATCGACGAGCTAAAAATAGAACTATCGAAACTCGGCCACGAAGTCATCAATGTCAGCAACATAAGGCATAAAGTCTCGAAAAACCCGTTATCCCTATTTTTTATCGGTTTAAAACAGAAACCCAACAATAAGGAATCTACATCAGTCGCCTAATGAACGCTATAGTAAAATTCGAACCACCGCAAATCAAAAAGGAGATAGTGCAATGCAAAAGGTGCCAAAGATACGGGCACACGCAGAAATACTGCAACCATACCTTCCGCTGCGTCAAATGTGCAGGTACACACCCCACCGACCAGTGCAGTAAATCACCGGAAACCCCAGCGAAGTGCATCCACTGTCAAGGTGACCATCCTGCCAACTACAAAGGCTGCTCAGCCTACAAAACACTGTACTCAAACAAGTACCCCAAACTTAGAACAAAAGAGGTAACCTACCAAACACCCAGCGCACCGAAATTCATCTTTACCCCAATCCCCCCAACCAATCAAACACCCAGCCCTACCAAATTCACCACTCCCTCAACCTCCTATGCCCAAGCGGTACAAGGCACTCAAAATATACCAAATAGCCATAGGGATCCTCCTCAAAATAGTGCCCCCAACTCACCTGATACAGACAACGTCTCTAGGCTTGAAAAGCTAATAGAGAAACAATCAGAGCAAATAAACAATTTGCTATCGCTACTAACACTCATTATGGATAAATTAATACGCCCCGGCGCAAAATAAAACCAAGACGCATAGCTCTGTGGAATGCCAACGGTCTAGCGCAACGCAAACTTGAACTAGAACTCTTCCTAAAACACCAGCAAATCGACATAATGCTCATATCTGAAACCCACTTCACCGACAAAAACTACCTGAACATAAACGGATACAAGTTCTACCATACCCAACACACTAGCGGAAAGGCCCACGGCGGCACCGGAATCATAATCAAATCAAACATTAAGCACTACGAACTTCCACCATTCCAGAAAGACTACCTCCAAGCATGGTCTTGAAGACTGTCATGGTACAATCACCACTTCAGCAGTATACTGCCCTCCCAGACACTCCATCGCCAAAGAAGACTTTGACGACTTCCTGGACACCCTGGGCAATAGATTCATAGCTGGAGGAGACTACAACGCCAAACACACCCAATGGGGCAGCAGACTGGTTACAGTAAGAGGCAAAAACCTCCTCAACAGCATAATAACCAACAAGCTCAACTACCTTACCACATACGAACCCACAAACTGGCCCACCGACACAAACAAAATACCCGATCTCCTTGATTTCCTCATAACTAAAAATATCTCGTCAAGACACGTCCAAATCAATTCCTCGGTTGATCTCTCCTCTGATCATTCCCCCGTGATAGTAACAGTCAGTTCAACTATCATCGAGAATACACGTAATGGCTCCATACATAACCAACACACCAACTGGCAGCTCTTTAGAGAAGTCTTTACACACACAACTTCAGCCTCAACTTCACTAAAAACCAATGAAGACATCGAAGCAGCCACGGAATACCTAAACACGAGCATAACAAACGCTATCCGCTTCTCCACACCGGCAAAAACGCCCATCAGCAACCACGAATACCCCCAGTACATATTTAAAAAAATAGCAGAAAAACGTAGACTAAGAAGCATATGGCAGACCCATAGAACACCGGAGGACAAACGCAAACTAAACAACGCAACTAGAAAAATATCCAAAACTATAAAAAACTACAATAATGACCGTTTTCACAAATATCTCGTCAGCTTGTCCCCCACAGCCGACTCCAACTACTCACTATGGAAAGCCTCCAGGAAACTCACGCGCCTCCCACAAATAATACCTCCAATCCGCCGTCCGCAGGGTGGATGGGCGCGTAGCCCTATAGAAAAAGCCAACCTATTTGCCAAACACTTGACTGAAGTATTCCAACCCCATTCCTCCATAGCTGCAGCGGACGTTACCGAATATCTGCACACTCCCTTCCAAATGTCCCCTCCTATGAACCCTTCACTTCTTCAGAGATCATACAAGCAATCAATCGCCTAAACCCCAAGAAAGCAGCAGGTTACGACCTAATAGGCAATAAAGCAATCAAGGAACTTCCCATAAAAGGGATTGCACTCATCGCATCAATCTTTAACGCTATCCTCCGCATTGAACACTTTCCTCAGGCGTGGAAAATCTCACTGATCACCCTCATCCCTAAACTCGGTAAACCAATATATGAAACCAGCTCCTATCGCCCAATCAGTCTTTTACCTACCTTGTCTAAATTATTCGAGAGGATGCTCACGAATCGTCTCCTTCCACTCCTAGAAGAATTGAAAACACTCCCAGATCACCAATTCGGCTTCCGAAAACAACACTCAACAGTAGAGCAAATCCAGCGCATAACCCACATGATCAGCCAAATCCTTGAAAAGAAAAAATACTGCTCAGCGGTATTCCTAGACATCCAACAGGCATTCGACAAAGTATGGCATCAAGGGCTACTCTACAAGCTCAAAAAGATCCTACCCCATCCATACTACTCCATCTTAAAATCCTACCTAACCAACAGACAATTCATAGTTAAATGTCTAGGCGCCACTTCCGCAACATTCCCAATAGAATCCGGCATACCCCAAGGTAGTGTCCTCGGACCCCTACTGTTCTCCATCTACACTGCCGACTTACCTATATCAAACGAGGTAACAATAGCAACATTTGCCGACGACACAGCACTATTAGCTACCCACGCAGACCCGGAAATTGCCTCATCCACTCTCCAGCGAAGTCTCGACTCCATGGAAAAGTGATTCCAAAAATGGGGTTTTAAAATAAACGAAAAAAAATCCTCCCATGTAACCTTCACGCTCCGAAAACAAACCTGCCCCCAGGTCACCATTAACAACACAATAATCCCAAGCAAGGACTCCGTTAGATACCTGGGCATGACCCTGGACAGGAGGCTAACTTGGAAAAAACATATCTCGGAAAAAACAAAGCAACTAAAGGAAAAACTAAGAAAATTCTATTGGCTCACGGGCCGACGCTCCAAACTAAACATACAGAACAAAATAACCCTCTACAAGGCCGTAATAAAACCTGTCTGGACCTACGGAATCCAACTATGGGGAACAGCAAGTAACTCCAACATTGAAATACTCCAACGCTTCCAATCGAAAACGCTAAGATCCCTATCAAATGCACCCTGGTATGTTACCAACGAAACAATCCACCGTGACCTCAAGATACCTACAGTCAAAGATGAAATACACAAGTCCAGAAGCAGATATAACACAAGAGTCAACAACCACCACAACCCACTAGTCACCCAACTACTGGACACGACGGACCAGATCCGCAGACTAAAAAGAAAATACCCTCTAGTTTAAATCCTTAGTTTCTACTAGAACCAACAATATAAAACTATTATGGTCCATGTCATTGTATCACGCCAAATTAAATTAATTACTGAAAATTCTCAACGAGAACTGATTGTAAATATTCTAATAAAAAAAAAAATCTCAAAAAAATTCGATGAAAATTCTCATGAAACATCAATTGAAGCAATTAAACGCAACAGAGAATGGGTATAATCATATAATTCCTCCCCATTTCAAAATTCATTCATATACATCGATTTTTGTTTTCATATTTGTTTTATATGTGAAGAATACGTATTTATTGGCATAAAAGTATTTCTGTTTCAATTCCTGATCATTTTAGATCGAAACTTCCAAATATCGTTGATTAAAAATTTTTTAATTTTTAAAATGAAAGGCACTAATTATAGGACAAAAAGTTGTTTCAATTATTTGAACATTCTGCTTCCTTCCTACAATAACATATTTTATTTTAAATTAAAACAAGAATCAATACTATTGTGTATAAGTTTAATGGAGTGACACAGGTGATTTGTAACTAACACTGTAGCTAACATAGTTTCTGCAATATACCCTTTAATCGAGTAGAAACAAGGGGATTTTAGAAATTTCTATTAACCGACAGTATTGTCAACAAGTTTTAACAATGACTGAAGGTTGCAAAATTAAATATAAAATGATTTATTAATAGCATATGCAGTGTTAAATTTGTAAATAAGCAGTTTATCTTTTAAGGATAACAAAGACACCAGAAAATAAAGATAATATTCTAATTATATTGCAAACTAACGAATAATGTAAAGAATTTATTTTTGTTATCTATATCACAGATTTTAGGTAAAATATTAATTTACTTATTACTAGGAGATTGAATTTGAAATATAATTATAATTTATAAGGGACACCTTTAAACTAGCAGATATTTGGTAGCAGTTCTCTAGCCTTTGTACAATATAACACAGTTCAGTTTAATTGAGTTTAATACCTTTGACCAGCCAGTTTCCAATTTCATTTATGACATAATCTCCTGACAATTTCATACCCTTCTAAAGAAACACGACTTTCTATTATTGTTTTACAATCGCGGAATATGATCAGTGTTTCAATTAAGCTCCACTGTTTTAATTTCCCGTCTACGCACGATGTGGGTACACCGTTTTTTTGTTGTTTTTAGATACAAGTGACGAGAAATTATGAAATGATATTTTAAATTTAAACTGATTTCATTCATTGATTTATTGTAGCGACAATGGTAACTTGTTTAAATAAAGAATTTATAAATAAAATATTTAAGGTCTAAAATAATAAATAAACACATGTGAAAACATTAAAGCTGTTATCCTTATTCATGGTCTTGTTGGAACGTGTTTAACGAGCGTAACGTAGGCGTGAAAACGAAAACGTTGAGACTCTTGTGGCGTAAAAAGACTGAATTCCTCATAAAAATACAAGAAACGAATACAAGAAACGTGCACATAGTTTATTCTCGACCTTGGATACATAAAACCAAAAAAAAAAAAAGAAAAGAAAAAGAAAAAGGAACAAAAATTTTTATTGGTTATTTACCGAAACTCATTGTATCATTTTTATTACTCTATATAAAACGTAGAATCATATACTGACGAATGTTATTTCGAATTTCTAACTTCAGAACGATAATTACATATTTGAAATTACCAATAAGTGGTAGTAGCATTAAAAATATTGAATATTCAACGAGATGAAATATAGGTAAGGTAGTTAAAAGAAAAAAGATTGAAACGTTCGATGTAAAACGATGAAATTAAATGATTGGATTTGAAAACTTGATTCGGTTTAATAATTCGATGAAAAAAGTATTCATCCTATGAAAAAAGAATTCATGTTCCTGTCGATATATCAACGACGTGCGCCGTTACTTCCCACTGCTCTGCAATTCAAATGCAATACTCGAATATACATGGCGAAAGAAATGGAAATTGAGCAATTTAAGGGAACGAATTACTCTCGCATCCACGTAACTTCAAAATGTATCACGTGTCGGTGTTTGCGAAACGAAATTCGTCGTTGTCCAACTAACACGCTTGCAGATGCTACGTTCACTTTGTTGCATATAGGGCTTAAATATATGAACAAATAGAACGACGCAACTGTCACTAGCGTAATTTTTAAAGTGAATTAATGCATAATCTCGTCATCTACGTTTGACCATGATTATGGCAGTGATCATTGTTATATACGAATCTTCGTGCAATATATGTGAAAATTCGTGGTTGTCCAATTAACACGCTTGCTGATGCTACGTTCACTTTGTTGCATATAGGGCTTAAATATATGAACAAATAGTACTGCGCAAGTGTCACTAGCGTAATCTGAACGTGTTAAAGTGAATCAATACATAACTTCGTCATCTATGTTTGACCATGACTACGGCAGTGGTCATTGATATATGTGAAGCTTCGTGGAGTAGATGTGAAAATTCGTCGTTGTCCAGTTAACACGCTTGCAGATGCTCCGTTCACTTTGTTCCATATAAGGCTCAAATATGTGAACAAATTGAATGGAGCAACTGTCATTAGCGTAATTTTAACGCGTTAAAATAAATTAATGTATAATTTCGTCATTTACGTTTGATCTACGTTTTTTCATCTACGTCATCTACGGCACCTACGCGATTCTTATCGATTACGTCTTTGGCAGTGTTCGTTGCTATAAATGAAACTTAATAGTTGTTGAAACCGCTCGAAAGTCGTGTTCCTAAATCATTCCCTCGTCTCGTATCGTGTTTATCAAATGGAAAAGGAGATTGTGTTTTAATGAAATCGCTTGTTACTATCAATCTTGCTGTGTCACTCGCATAGGAGAAGAAAGTGAGGAAGGAGAAAAAAATTAAGGTAAGGTCATCAATGAGCAAAATGTTTAATGTACATTAAAATTGAGTCCGCTGCAACCCTCGTGACTTTTAAAATTCCATACGTATATTGTTATACGTAACATTGCCATATTAAATATATTCGATCAAATATTCAATCTCGTTCCCTGAAAGCTGTTCCTGGATATCTGGTTGGATACTTTACGCACGGAAATAGAGAGTGTTAACAGTAACAAACCCTCTATGTAGTGTTTTTGCTTTGCTCTTTTGAACAGGTAGATGACATTTTGCTTCGAAAAACGGATATACATACCACGGATATGCACATACAGAGTATGTGTATCGATATACACATTGATATACACCTTTGTACAAAGTGTCAAAAAAGTATTTATCGCGGTATTTTTTTCAAGCCATTCTACACCTTCGATTTGATGAAAATTGGTTAAATAAGTGTAGCGCAAAATTGATCTTGACCACAATTTTCAGTGTCAAATTGTTTTTCTATTGCATCATATAGTGCTCATTAGAAAGGAAAGTTCCGTTGTTTTAGAAAAAATGTTTGAAATTTCATTAATACTTAGACTGATTTTATTCATATTTTAAGGTCAAATATGGAATACAATAACATCAATACTAATATCTACTTTTTTGTGCGAATTACTTTACATTTCAATCTTCCTTGATACGCCGTGACAAGCAAAAGTGTAAACACAGCCCGTTGATTTTATGTAGAAAGCGAATGTCGAAGGTATAATGAGAAAAGAGCATTATTTGACCATTCCACAAAATAATTTACCTAAATAGTAGTTAATTCTATTGGATATAATAAACGTGAAGTAGTACTAGTGGACGAAATACCTATGTTGAAACCTTGATTCGACGAGTATAATTAATGTGCAAAACTGTAAACATGGTTTGAGATGTCCATTTTTGTAAAATGTTTTGTACATTATTAATGCTAATGAAAATTAACTATTACATTTCGTTAATAATAACTTGTAGTTACTGTTACCTAATCTTTACCGATCACTTGAAAAATTAGTCTTTTACATTTATGTGTTTACTTTTTTCGCTCGTCGCAGTACATGTTTAAGTCAGATATGAAATATTTGGCGTATTCCAGCGGCTTTGATTAAATCTAAGATGTTGGACCATTGTCAAAATGAAATTACTTAGCATCATATATAGCCTGGCAAGGCTCGAACGTTTTATCTTCCTGTAGATTTTCTTTGCTTTTAGACTTTCCTTCCATTTCTCTGAATTGGTATCTTCTGTACACTATTTATAAAAGAAGAATAAATTACATGTTACATCCAAGTTACCAATCCAAATAATTTTAAGTAAGAAAAGAGATCTAATGCAGCAGTTTCCACTTAAATATAGATCCGACGATTATTTACGAACAAATAGTATAAATCTTTTAGCAATATGAAATTCGCAATATTTATTCAAATATTTATATTTATAGTACGCCATTAGCAAAGAAGACATGTTTGCGTGCGTTATCGATTTTACGCTTTTGCCACGCAAACATGGAAATTGCGATTCGAAATTGAATTTGCACTGGAAACGGTTGACGTTACGACATCAATAACATATTTCAAAAACACTGACGATATCATACGGAATCAGAGAGATTCTATGAGAAGTTAAACGCATAATCATCCTATTGTAAATAATAGGAACAGAAAGTACACAAGGAATAATACAGAATCATCCTATCATCCTATCCTATTATACAGGATTGCTTTGATTCGAGCTCAAACATAGGGAAATCTGAAAGAATTTTTCGCAGAATTTCCTTCCCCTTTGAATTAGCTTTTATACAGAACGACTTTAACCTTTTCAAGGAAATACCTATAGAGTGTGACGATCTATGATTTTAAATAGAGAGGTGTATCTGAAAAGAGGTGGATGTAAAACGTTGCATATAAAACGTAGATCAAATCTTTATTCAAGGTGTGGCGGCACTCGACAAGCCGAAAAATCAGCAGTACCCCGGCAGCGACATCTACAGCCCCCAGTGACAATTACAGCGGAACAGGCCTACTAACTACTACAAGTATAACTCACAACACGGCCACCTCAAACGATTTTTCTCTTCGCAGAGAATCAGGATTTCAAGATCGATCGAATATGTATGCACTTGATTTACACGTGAAGTTGTCATTAAAAATATTGTTGCGTTTAAAAAGATAAATATTCATTTAAATTTAATGAAATTGTTAGTCCAATTGTTTTAAGCTTAAAGATATGTAGGTGTCACATTTATATATTGAAAACCTGGGAGCGGCATTAATTAACAAACCTAGTCACGCGCACACGTACTTTAAAACCATGCTTGAAAATCGATATTCCCTGAAACAATGCATCGTTCTGCGCTTCCAATTTATTTTCGCACGAAGAATCAGTCCATTCATCGTTGCCGTCACCATCGCTACTGTAATCTATATTACTCGAATAAATTCTATATCTTGATTGGAAAATCGCATATTTTAACGAACTTTCTGTGTTTTTTTTTTTCTATGATTTTAATTGGCAATTTCCGAAATTGAACTATAGCTTGAGAATAATCCGATAATATTTGAGGGTATATATACATACATCATGTTTTTGATGGCTTTTGTAGTAAAATAATTGTAGAAAAAGCAAACTTTTTAAGAAAAAATTACCATATTCGAGTAATAAATTATAGAAAATTACCAATGTAATTTAAAACTTCAAAAGAAGAATCTATTACATGTAATAAAGAGAAGGACTTGTTCACGAACGGTAATTCAACAAATACATGCGTTGCAGAAACATAGTTTTGCAAGGGAGAAGAATCTCTCTAGGAACTCGACGATGTCACGTCAAGAGAAAATTCAATAAAGTGATTACTAACCGTATTACCAGCGGCAATTGTGTGTCGGCAATTCGTAAATAAGTTAGTCGTCTATTTGGAGAAACGTCGCTGGCAATATCGTCACATTTTAATTACGTCAGCGCTATCAATTGGTCTTGGAAGAAAATTTACCATTATGTACTTTTGCCCACGGCGTCGTTCCAACAAATGAATCCGAGTTTTGAATCGCTTACTCTTATATCACGAATTTGTAACGGTGTTTCTTCAAACTTTAAACGATTGTAATGAATGCCTTTGCGTACAAAGACTGATACCAGGTTTGACTAGAAGCTTCAGCTAATTAGTGCCCCAGTTAATTTGGATGTTCACTACCACGCCACTTATGAAGTGGCTTCGTGTCCGAGCGGATTTCCTGCACGTAAAAAAAAAAGAAAAAGAAAAAGGAAAAAAAAGAAAAAGAGATAGGAAAAAGAGAAAAAGAAAAAGGAAAAAAAGAAAAAGAGAAAGAAAAAAAGAAAAAGAAAAAGAAAAAGAAAAAAAAAGTTAATTTGGATGTTCACTACCACGCCACTTAAGAAGTGGCTTCGTGTTCGAGCGGATTTCCCCCACGTAAAAAAAACAAGAAAAAGAAAAAGAAAAAAAAAGAAAAAGAGAAAGGAAAAAAAGAAAAAGAAAAAGAAAAAAAACTGTTAATTTGGATGTCCACTACCACGCCACTTAAGAAGTGGCTTCGTGTCCCAGCGAGTTTTCCCCACGTAAAAAAAAAAAAAAGAAAAAGAAAAAGAGAAAGGGAAAAGAGAAAAAGAAAATGGAAAAAAATAGAAAAAGAGAAAGGAAAAAAAAGAAAAAGAAAAAAACAGTTAATTTGGATGTTCACTACTACGCCACTTAAGAAGTGGCTTCGTGTCCGAGCGAATTTTCCCCACGTAAAAAAAAAGAAAAAGAAAAAGGAAAAAAAAGAAAAAGAAAAAGGGAAAAAAAAGAAAAAGAGAAAGCAAAAAAAAGAAAAAGAAAAAGGGAAAAAAAGAAAAAGAAAAAAAAAGTTAATAAATAATAAATACATTTGTTAAACTGAGCAGGTTTTATTTGAACTTGCCTATAATTATTCGCCTACAATTATTTTTATCGACGAGATTGACTGGATAGGCACAAATAAAGGAGTAAACTGTACATTGTCTGAACCTGCAAAGAGATTCAGATCAGAACTTCTTTCTAGATTGGATGGATTAGTATCTAACGAAAATTCTAATGTAGTTCTTTTGGCTGCAACTAATTGCCCTTGCTATGTATATCACGCTATTTCAATGTTTTCTAAGTAGAAAATATCTTAATATCATAATTATTCATTATCTTAATCTTAATTATTGTGTTGTTCGGAATATTCCTTCGTTATTATTAATATAACAGAACAATAATATTTATTGTAAATATATTATTAGGGACATTGATGCAGCTTTACGCAGATGCCTCGAAAAGAAAATATACGTATCATTACCAAATGAAGTTACTCGACTCGATATGTTCAAATAATACCTTAGCAACCAGTTATTAGAGAATATGGATATTGTAAACCACATAATAAAATCTACTGAAAAATATTCTTGCGCGGATATAAAATTGCTTTGTAAGCAAGCATGGCTGCTAGAAATAAGTCCAATGTGGGAAAAACTTGAAAAAAAAGAAACATCTGTTACGACTTTGAAATATGAATTAAAGAATTATGAAATAATAGCAAAATTGTTAAAAAACAATGTCACCTACAGTTACGGATGTGGATAGATATGAAGCGTGGAATAAATATGTATGCCATAAGAACATATTTTAAAAAATATAAATGGTTATCATAATATATATCATTAATATAATTATCGTTCGAAAAATTGTTCGTGTGCGTGCATGTATGTGTGCGCACGCGTTATAAACAAGTTTGAAATGTTCGTTCTACATATATGTATACGTGGTATACATCTTCCCTTATAATATATAATATGTGTAATCTGAGTGGTAATATCTCCACGTATTACATATGTGTTAGTGTATTTTATCGATAATCTGTCTTTTATTTCCTCTTATCTTATTAACGCATGTATGGGCGCGTATATGCGCCGGGCGAAAGCTATGGTTATATATGGGATTGTTAACAAATAAAAATTAATCTAGGTGTTATTAAAGAAATTTGTTTCACCTTCTAAACTTTTTGATGATTGGTTTACTTTGAATATTTTGCATATTTTTGCATATCATGAGCATTTTGTACATTTCTATACATTCAAACTTTCTATGAATATAAAATGATCCGCACTACTATCTACTTCATAGTATACTCTATACGTTTAAAATGCTCCATTAGAAGCTTAAATCTATCAAAATACAGCTCCTAGGGAAATGTGAATTTTCACATGAACACATAATATCGATTTTCTCATTGAAACGTATAGGCAGGTATATACTAGCATAAGCCACCTTCGGCATTTGGCCGTATGATGCAGCACTAGCTCTGTAACATAGAAAACCATAGGCGTCAGTTCTTCTTATTTCCTCTTTGATATATGTTTACTTTAATGTCACTTATTCAGACGCTTGATACATTGTCGGAATGAAATTTTAGTAATGTGCAAGTAATTTTGAGTAGATTAATAAAGTATAATAAGATATCAGATTCATGTACGTAGATTCAAGTGACATCAATCTTTATGTCTAGTATATACATGTGTATTGATCTATAAGTCAGTGTTAAAATAACAAATAAATGGCAGAAGAAGGAAAGAAGATTTCCTTCGGTTTTGCGAAATCTATTAAGAAACCTGTGTTAAAAAATGCTATTCCACAAGAAAAAAAGAAAGTTGATTACATTGAATGCCTTGATGAGAAAGGTATTAAAGTAATAGGGTGAGTTCAAAAAGTAAAATTTATAATCAAGAAACATATAACCTCAACCTAACCTATAAAAATCACCAATAGCGGAATATATATATTTGAAAACAATTTTTTTATTTCAATGAGGAAGAAAAAAAAGATGAACCTCTAATTATTCCATTACTAGGTTCAAAAACCTGGCATGATAGAATTCTTAATAAAATAGATGCAGACATTTTCCTTCCGAAGGCAGATAAGGAAAAGGTAGGAGACGCTAGTGTTAACGAGGCAAAATCAAAGCTATCTAATGGAAAAACATCGCCAATAATATCAATAAAGAAAGAGCCAGTTGAAGATAGTGAAAATAAAGTTGTTACTTTAGAAGAGCAAGCGACTAAAGAAATCATTGGGGAACTTAAGTCAAAGAATAAATATGAAACTAAAACAAATGATTTAACTTTACCTTTAGTAGAAGATGAATCATTAAGAGGCAAAGAACAGGTACGTTATCAACATATTGATGTGCAATGCACAGATGTATTACATTTGCATATTATAAATATCGTTTTGTATTTTTCAGTCTACGTTAGAAGATTATGAAAAAATTCCTATTGATGCTTTTGGTGTAGCAATGTTAAGGGGAATGGGATGGCAACCAGGAAAGGGAATTGGTTGAAATGAAAAGTATGAATTTTACTCTGGATTAAATTAATTATATGTATTTAATACATCACTTATTGGAAAGTAAACAGAGAACATCATTTTTTATTTCACAATCGTTTATTCTAACTATTACAGATTAGTAGCAGCTGTCATACCAGAATTACGACCAAAAGGTATGGGTCTTGGAGCAGACAAAGTAGCATTGCAGAAGAAAAATACAGATTTCAAAAAAGAAGAGGAAGAAGTTAAAATCGAGAAAGGAACATTTGTGAAAATTATAGCTGGAGAACAAAGTAATAATTATGGTCAAATAGAAGGATTCGATGATGATGCAGGAAGGCTCATAATAAAACTAGCTCTTGGTGGAAATATAATATCTGTAAATGAATTTATGGTACAGCCAGTGACTAAATCAGAATATTCTAAGAACTCAAAAGTTCAAAGTTAATATGAAGTGTTAGTTTTTCATTAAGGGACATTTAAGAAAATAAATTTGAATTGACATATACATATAAAGACATAATCGGACATGTAGAAAAACTAATTCAAGAGTACCTGTAAGTGTGTTGTTGCATGCAATTTTTTAAAGGTCCCTTCTATCTTTATATAAAATATGATAAATGTAGAGGTTTTAGATTTCAGTATTTTATGGGGTTAATTTCAGATACAAAAAAGTATGAGGAATATAAGGACAAGGAATCCAAGGGACTCAAGCAAAAGATGGATAGAAAAAGATCAATGTCCCCTGACCCCGAAGACGGTGAAGAACAAAAGTAGTAATAAAAGAAAGAAAATCGGAAGTACGATGCACAATAAGAACAAGTATGATAAAGTGGGGGATAAAAAATCAGAAAGACGAAAAAGGCGCTCCGAATCTAATGATGACAGCGATAGTGATTCTGAAAAGAAGAGACGGAGAGAAAGAAGTAACTCTAATAGTAATGATTCTTATAAATTAAAAAGATTGAAGAAGTCAAAGAAACGTAAGAAGTACGATTGCTCGTCTGAAAGATCAAGTAAAAAACGAGACGACGAGAAAGATCAAGATCTCGATCATTTAGTAGGCAGTAATATTTTCCAGGAACGTATTCGGTCATTTTACTTTCAAGATAAATTGTACAATTTTATTTATACAGATTTTATAATAAAGTGTATTTTTACAAAAGTATATTTCTTTTCTTACCCTTAACTGAAAATTACATTTAATTATAATATGTAATAATGTTTACAATTACATCAAAGTTAATGTCCTAAACTTTATCAATAATTATTAAAAATCCCCGCGTATTGCTTACGTAATGTTGATATCGAGTAATACCATACATAACCTCAAAGAACATTATGATACTTACGAACATCGTTAAACAAGTAGTGCGAACGATGTCGAGTAAGTATTCACTATGTATAAAGTATTTATAAATAAAAAGTATGGGAAATATATAACCGAGTGTATTTAACTTTTCCAACATTTTAGCATTTCGCTTGGCGTTGGTACAACTTCAAGTAAATGAAGTAAAAAGCAAAAATGTAGAGCGGGCAGTTTCCTACATTTCAAGCGCGAAAGAGCATAATGCTGATATTATCGCTCTTCCTGAATGCTTTAATTCACCATATGGAATACGTAATAATTTGTTTCTTTTTCTAATAATTTATTATATGTATAACAACTATATAGAAAAAAGTAAAAGTAGACAAATTACCTTAACGTTCATACTTCCATAAAGATTGTGAATTGACTCGAGAATATAGAATTTCCCCATTTTTATGATTATCGTGATTTTTGTATAAATATATTTTTTAAGATACTAATAATTAGGTACTTATAAACTAGTATTATCAATTATTTTGTATTTATAATTCCACCTATAATAGTTAAAAATTAAAGTTAGTTAAAATCTAACTTTATGTTTCAAAAAGTACTAGCAAAGTCGTTAAGTAACAAGTCACTGGTACTGACCCAAATAGCATGATTGTAATTAAACATTTCTAAATATTCATTTTTCATCTTGAACCTGTAGAAACAATTTATTATATGTACTATTATCTAAGTAATTATATATTTAAGTAAATCTAAATATAAAATTTAGTTATTTTAATAATTTAAAAAATAAAAAATTGACAAACATTTCAACCTAATTTATGGTTGGAACAAAGGACAGTTATTTTTCATTAATTGAAATATTGCAATGCAGAATAGTTTCCAAAATACGCCGAGAGTATTCCTGATGAAACGGTGAAACGAGCGTTGCTTTATCGAAGGCAGCTAAGGAAAACAGCATTTATGTAGTTGGTGGTACGATACCTGAAATAGAGGGCGATAAATTGTACAATACCTGTACTATTTGGGGTCCCGATGGAACTTTGATAGCAAAACACCGGAAGGTAAATAATATACCTCCATGTGGCTTTGAAATTGAAAATATTGGGGTGGAGAAAGTGACTCTATCTAGGAATAATTTAGGAATATGCATATGTACATACGTGTACTATAACCAATTCTATAATTTAAAAAATATGTTATAGGTTTATAAAATACGTTTTGATACGAGAAACATACATTTTTGTCGTAATATAATATATAAATTTTTGTACAATATATTTGTTTTGTAATATAAATTTTTCACATAGGAAAAAACTTAGTTTTTCTTAAAAAATATTCCTTCTCAAATATTATTAAATGATAAAACTTTTTAATAAAAGAAAGTGATAAAAACGCTGTCAGTTATTAAATAAAAAACAATTAAAGTTTAGAAGTTCGTAACATTGATGTTAAATTACAAAAGTTACAGCAATAGAGTTAGCAACTATATTTTTATGTTATTAGGTACATCTATTCGACATCGACATTCCCAACAAGATTACTTTCCGAGAGAGTGATTCACTCAGTCCTGGTAATTCCCTAACAATGTTTGATGTGAAGGGCTGCAAAATAGGTATTGGCATTTGCTATGATATCAGATTCGAGGAAATGGCACGCATTTATCGGAACAAAGGTACAGTAGCTTAATCGAACAATACTTAACTAGCATGAAAGTAACTATCTTTCTTAAATATATTCTATATAAAATATAATCAATATAATCTGTAACTCTGTATAAAAAGGAGCTTAATTTAAAAAACCAGTATATTCGCTGAAAATGAAATAAATAAAAGAATTAGAAGCACGACAAGAGGACTGTTCTCGCATATTCATAAATTATGGAATATGGACTGTGCAGCTACAAAGTTAACTAAAATTCAGTGGTCTCGTATTTCCCGTTTCTCTGTGTTAGGTTGCCAAATGCTGATATATCCGGCGGCATTCAATATGACCACTGGACCACTGCACTGGTCATTACTTCAGCGTTCCAGAGCGAATGACAATCAATTATACGTCGCCTGTATATCACCGGCTCGTGTTCCTTCAGCAAGTTATGTCGCATGGGGACATACACAGTTGACAAATCCCTGGGGGAAAATCCTTTATGATTTGGAAACTCAGGAAAATATGGTGGTCACCGATATCGGTAATTTCCAGCTTAACATTAAAAGCGAGAAATCCATGATGTAATTAACTTTTAGTCTCGTTGGTTCATCGATTTTGCCGGCTCCCTCTGTATTTGCTGAATTTATTAGCAAGCATTACTTATTACTTCGTATGTTTTTCTTTTCTCTCAGATTTGAAAGTTGTTGAGGAAGTAAGGGCTCAGATACCTACATTTTCTCAAAGACGTACGGATTTGTACGACACTGTCTATAAAAAGGAGTAACTCTACACTGAAACAGAAAATGTTTTCTTATAATATTTCTACTACAATACCGTTTTTTTTTTTTTTTTTTTTTTTTTATGACTTATTACTAATTACTTATCATTTGTACTAAATGAATAACTCAATTAAGAAAACCAAAATGTTATAAATAATAATCTGTATATCTTGTGTATCAATATGTAATTGGATATTGTAATAATATTGGAATGTCTTTGATCAGGGATATGATAAAGAACACGCGAAGACTACGTTCTTTTGAACATCTTTAATATCCATCATTTATAACATTAAACATCTTTTTAAATATTTAGATAGATTAATACGTAACTCTTTATATATATAAACATTAATTTGAAGTTACAAGCTTAGAGAAATTGGTCGATTAATATTTATAGATCGGCTGTCTTGATGAAAGGCTTAAAGAAAGCAAAAACATAACAATGTCGCAAATATAATTTATAGTTTAACTTCTTTCTTGTATCTGTCTGCCTTTCACGATGTTTTACCAATTACAATAAGTAATTTCGACTTCTTTGCGCTCCGTTTTAACGCATTCGAGACCGAAAGAAATTCATATCAATCAGTAGGCATAATATATATAACTGTACATAATATATTATAGTATAACATAGTATATAATTTTATATTTTAAAAACATGAGGCATAAAATTTAAGATTGTCATCGACTTAAAATTAAAATATGAAAAGAATATTCCAGAGAGAGAAAAGCACAGTATCATTCTAACAAAACATTCAGATCGTACTGACACCCAGGAATCGTATTACAATAAAATCTCGGTCTCGAATGAATTAACACGAACGATTAACATGAAACACACTTGCGGCTTAAACACCTTCGATATCGAGGAAATTCAAACTTTACAAATAAAAGCAGCCTGTTCCTCTTTCCACCACAGACTCTCATACCATATCCGCTCTTATCCAGGCTTTTACTTGAAATCTCTGTCTATTTACAATTTAAATTTACCCGGACCACTCGTTGAGTCGGCAGCCCTTTATAAATATATAATGAACCCAGAACATATACCTGTGCCCCTAGCTGGTATCAGCTCTAGTAACGTTCATACCGGAACTTTCATACGACGCCAATTTGTCACGCGTGAACATCGATTCTTTCAGGGGTCACGGCTTTATGGGATTATATCCTTTAAAGTAATTAAAGTGATACTAATGATACAGAATTTTTTACAAATATTTAATATGTCCATAAAATAGGAAGTTTCGTGCTCTCTTATTTTATATTAATTATAAATTAGTAAGTTTTACATTTGTTATCTATAGATTTAATAAATTATTAAAATTCCATGAAGACATATTCTGGAACACATTAGAAGATTTTGCTGTAATTTACAACGGATGCTCCGAGTACGAACAGGCAGTAAACGAACAAATAGAAATTCAGGCTATTGTGGTAGTATAGCTCACGTGGGATTTTAAGCTCGAATTGGACTTAAACGTTACGATCGTCGTGAATAATTACGATATATACCCTGTACGACGAGCAGAGAATCTTAAATTATTAACGGCAATTCCTTTGTGCAACGTGCAATTTTATTAACGGCCTGTAACGAATGAACGGCTCGTTTTGAATAAAGTTTACATTTAGAAAGTAAACACAGAAACACATTTTAAGAAACTAAGATATCGAGTTCTACTTGTAAACATCAAGTGCTCTTCGTTTGAGAAGATTACGAGTCTCTTCTTCGATAACGACATTAATTAAGAAGTTTCGATACCGTTTATGACATTAAGATCTCATTAGTAAAGTTATATCATTAAAATCTTACTGTTCCTAGAGAATATAATATAGTTAAAACTTCCAGAGGATCAACAGGTAAAGAAATTGTTGATAAAAGCATTGTTAGTGACAACTGACTGTAATCGATATCTGCTGGGTGAAGTTGTGTGTTCTGAGAATCTGTGTTAATGCAAGGATTCTGTTACAAATCATCAACTAAAGAGCCAGCGGGCACGTCCGACCGATCGATCGATACCACGAACCTCGAATGAATTAACGCTCAAGGTGGAACGGATTTAATAGATCGAGTGTTAGTGTAATTTGACACTTTGTTTACACTTGCTTTATGCAAACAAAGTTTGATGTTCTGAACTCGATGGTTATAAGATCTTATTGAAACTCCAGTATTTCACCCGCACGGTACGACACTTTGTTGATGATTGTCCTTGTATGTTGTTGATACTCCCCATCAGCCGTTAAATTTTGTTCGTCTATCGTACTTTTCTAGCCAGAGGTTTTCCCTGATGTTTTTCCCTACTGTCTAAGTCATCAGGTTTGCAGCTCGGGGAGGACAGATAATTCGGAATTTCCCAAAGGAAGGAGAGGTGCCGTCCGAGCCATAAAGGGACGGTCACTCAAAATGCCGAATAGATTCATTTAAATAATTATGAGAAACAAGTAAGTTTTGTAAGCACAAGTTTTCAAATGTTATAGTTTGAATCTGTTCTTATAATTTTAAAAAGACCTTACAGCCAGGATCTCTAAAAAATTCGATGAAAATTCTCATGAGACATCAATTGAAACAATTAAACGCAACAGAAAATGGGTATAATCATATAATTCCTTCCCATTTCAAAATTCATTCATATACATCGATTTTTGTTTTCATATTTGTTTTATGTGTGAAGAATATGTATTTATTGGCATCAAAATATTTTCTGTTTCAATTCCTGGTCATTTTAGATCGAAACTTCCAAATATCGTTGATTAAAAATTTTTTAATTTTTAAAATGAAAGGCACTAGTTATAGGACAAAAAGTTGTTTCAATTATTTGAACATTCTGCTTCATTCCTACAATAACATATTTTATTTTAAATGAAAACAAGAAACAATACTATTGTGTATAAGTTTAACGGAGTGACACAGGTGATTTGTAGCTAACACTGTAGCTAACATAGTTTCTGCAATATACCCTTTAATCGAATAGAAACAAGGGGATTTTAGAAATTTCTATTAACCGACAGTATTGTCAACAAGTTTTAACAATGACTGAAGGTTGCAAAATTAAATATAAAATGATTTATTAATAGCATATGCAGTGTTAAATTTGTAAATAAGCAGTTTATCTTTTAAGAATAACAAAGACACCAGAAAATAAAAATAAAGAATATTCTAATTATATTGCAAACTAACGAATAATGTAAAGAATTTATTTTTGTTATCTATATCACAGATTTTAGGTAAAATATTAATTTACTTATTATTAGGAGATTGAATTTGAAATATAATTATAATTTATAAGGGACACCTTTAAACTAGCAGATATTTGGTAGCAGTTCTCTAGCCTTTGTACAATATAACACAGTTCAGTTTAATTGAGTTTAATACCTTTGACCAGCCAGTTTCCAATTTCATTTATGGCATAATCTCCTGACAATTTCATACCCTTCGAAAGAAACACGATTTTCTATTATTGTTTTACAATCGCGGAATATGATCAGTGTTTCAATTAAGCTCCACTGTTTTAATTTCCCGTCTACGCACGATGTGGGTACACCGTTTTTTTGTTGTTTTTAGATACAAGTGACGAGAAATTATGAAATGATATTTTAAATTTAAACTGATTTCATTCATTGATTTATTGTAGCGACAATGGTAACTTGTTTAAATAAAGATTTTATAAATAAAATATTTAAGGTCTAAAATAATAAATTAACACATGTGAAAACATTAAAGCTGTTACCCTTATTCATGGTCTTGTTGGAACGTGTTTAACGAGCGTAACGTAGGCGTGGAAACGAAAACGTTGAGACTCTTGTGGCGTAAAAAGACTGAATTCCTCATAAAAATACAAGAAACGAATACAAGAAACGTGCACATAGTTTATTCTCGACCTTGGATACATAGAACCAAAAAAAAAAAAAGAAAAAAAAAATGGGTTTTCTGAAACTTTCGTTTCTCGTGATGAGTACTTTATGATGCAATAAAAAATTTTGTCTGAAAATTATACTCAAGATCAATTTCATGATCCATTTTCTCTAACAGATCTCCATCTTCCACAGCTATAACAAATAATTTTTTCACACTCTATACATTTAACATCGATTATAATTCTGATAATTGAAACACCGAACATCAATGTGTTTATTCACTACGCTAACACAGATAACAATTAACAACTTTGACAACTTACTGGACACCCTGGGCAATAGATTCATAGCTGGATTCCTCGGCTGATCTCTCCTCTGATCATTCCCCCGTGATAGTAACATAAATGTCCCCTCCTATTGAACCCTTCACTTGTGCAGAGATCATAGAAGCAATCAGTCGCCTAAACCCCAAGAAAGCAGCAGGTCACCACCTAATAGGAAATAAAGCAATCAAGTAACTTCCGATAAAAGGGATTGCACTGGAAAAAAACAAGAGATTAAGAAAAAATTCTGAAAGAGACACAAATCAGTAGTATTATTTTATATTACTTTGCGAATTACTTTTCAAAGTAATTCGCAAGTAAGTAATTTCAAAGTATTTCAAAATATAGAATAAAAAAAATTAAAATATTACAATTACCATCAATAAGCTCAGCGTCCACATATGACTATGTGACACATAGTGATTGACGCTTCCAGATATGGGACTATGGTTCTGAAGTGAACCATTTCTGGGTGAGTCATCGACGGTAGTGACATTAAATTCGATCGGATCTTCTGTGGGGTTTAGGCATTCGATGTTGCAACATCTGCGTTCAAAGCGGAACTTCTTGCACTTCTGTAATAAAAAGAAATCGATTAATTGTACGGATCAATCGTCACTAGACTATTTGAAAATTCAGGTTATTCAAAGAATGAAAGAAGAAGGAATTGCTCCAATTCCACCATTGCTTTAGCAAAACTAGTATTTGAGAACCATTAGTCAAATATATTATAACACTAATACTAATACTAACGGTTTCACCGTCGAAAAGTGGATCTTTCTAGCATGTCTACGCAAATGAAGGTTGGAGGGGGGAGGGGGAGGGGGGAACTGTACATGCGCCAAACACCTTTACGTTCGTAATTTTTCACACAAATTTACAACTGTAGGGAAAAAATTATCTCTGATGTTTCAGATGTTAGAAATTGACAATATCGCATAACGGAATGCTGTGTTCTAGATATTCTATTTTTGTTACGAAAGTGGTACAAACGAAGTCCACTTAAGAATAGTACAACAAAATCGGTTGACGTTAGGTTATCATGCAGATATCGCGGCTTTTGCTTTGGAAAGCACGCAACTGCCAGTCTCGTCGTCCCTTGTAAACGAGAGAAAGATATTGTAATTGGTCGGGATTAACATAAAACTCGTCGCATGCGATCAGATGGCCTGAATGTTTAAAAAACGAGAGTAGAGTGCGTGCTACGTGGTTCTAACAGTTTAGGCGGAAACTAATTATTGTAACCGGAGCCGAGATATGTAGCGATATTACTTTCCTCGACAAAGCGTATAAGGTGAGGAAAGAATCGCGATAAGGTAGAACAAGAGACAGGAATTCTTTACGTAAAGCAGATCTGTCAACTAGATAGAGATCCTACAGCTATAACTACAGTGAATCCGTACTCTGGCGAATTGTCGTTTCACAAATAAAGCTTCTGAAAAACGGAATTCATAGAATATAACTGCTGTTGTAAGAATCTATATATCTGATTTTGCTGCCGTATTTGTCAGAACGTTTGTTTATCAAAAAAACGCATCCTCTGTAATCTTCTGTAGTTTAACAAGGCACAGTTAATAAAAGAGATAGAGCGTTAAACGGTGACGATTTAATCACAGTTAAATAGATATTGGTCTCTTTAGTTAAAATGCCCTATGATTTATTTGCATCATTTTTTTTCCATGCAATTTAAAATATTTAAATAAACAATATTTACCAAATATTCAAATATTTAAAGAAACAGTAGTCCATACAATATAATTTTATTTGATGGTTATTTGATATTTAATATTTTGGTTTACATACAAAATTGAAATTATACTTTGCTTGAGGACAAAAATTCTAATTGCATTCCTAACATATACCAATAATTATTGATCGAAATAGAAAGAACTGCAGGACTAGGAAGATTACTTAGCATCTTATATAGCCTGGCAAGGCTCGAACGTTTCATCTTCCTGTAGATTTTCTTTGCTTTTAGACTTTCCTTCCATTTCTCTGAATTGGTATCTTCTGTACACTATTTATAAAAGAAGAATAAATTACATGTTACATCCAAGTTACCAATCCAAATAATTTTAAGTAAGAAAAGAGATCTAATGCAGCAGTTTCCACTTAAATATAGATCCGACGATTATTTACGAACAAATAGTATAAATCTTTTAGCAATATGAAATTCGCAATATTTATTCAAATATTTATATTTATAGTACGCCATTAGCAAAGAAGACATGTTTGCGTGCGTTATCGATTTTACGCTTTTGCCACGCAAACATGGAAATTGCGATTCGAAATTGAATTTGCACTGGAAACGGTTGACGTTACGACATCAATAACATATTTCAAAAACATTGACGATATCATACGGAATCAGAGAGATTCTATGAGAAGTTAAACGCATAATCATCCTATTGTAAATAACAGGAACAGAAAGTACACAAGGAATAATACAGAATCATCCTATCATCCTATCCTATTATACAGGATTGTTTTGATTCGAGCTCAAACATAGGGAAATCTGAAAGAATTTTTCGCAGAATTTCCTTCCCCTTTGAATTAGCTTTTATACAGAACGACTTTAACCTTTTCAAGGAAATACCTATAGAGTGTGACGATCTATGATTTTAAATAGAGAGGTATATCTGAAAAGAGGTGGATGTAAAACGTAGCATATAAAACGTAGATCAAATCTTTATTCAAGGATTTTTTCTCTTCGCAGAGAATCAGGTTTTCAAGAACGATCGAATATGTATGCACTTGATTTACACGTGAAGTTGTCATTAAAAATATTGTTGCGTTTAAAAAGATAAATATTCATTTAAATTTAATGAAATTGTTAGTCCAATTGTTTTAAGCTTAAAGATATGTAGGTGTCACATTTATATATTGAAAACCTGGGAGCGGCATTAATTAACAAACCTAGTCACGCGCACACGTACTTTAAAACCATGCTTGAAAATCGATATTCCCTGAAACAATGCATCGTTCTGCGCTTCCAATTTATTTTCGCACGAAGAATCAGTCCATTCATCGTTGCCGTCACCATCGCTACTGTAATCTATATTACTCGAATAAATTCTATATCTTGATTGGAAAATCGCATATTTTAACGAACTTTCTGTGTTTTTTTTTTTTTTCTATGATTTTAATTGGCAATTTCCGAAATTGAACTATAGCTTGAGAATAAACCGATAATATTTGAGGGTATATATACATACATCATGTTTTTGATGGGTTTTGTAGTAAAATAATTGTAGAAAAAGCAAACTTTTTAAGAAAAAATTACCATATTCGAGTAATAAATTATAGAAAATTACCAATGTAATTCAGCTAATTAGTGCCCCAGTTAATTTCGATGTTCACTACCACGCCACTTAAGAAGTGGTTTCGTGTCCGAGCGGATTTCCCCCACGTAAAGAAAAAAAGAAAAAGAAACAGGAAAAAAAAAGAAAAAGAGAAAGGAAAAAAAAGAAAAAGAAAAAGGAAAAAAAAGAAAAAGAGAAAGAAAAAGAAAACGAAAAAGAAAAAAAAAGTTAATTTGGATGTTATAAAATGTTATATAACCAAGAACTTATCTTCTACTTGGTAGTCGCATAAGAGAAGACCGAGCCATTGAATCGCTCAAATAGATTAGCTGATTCGCTTAACGTAATTTTACTTCCGATGACGTAAACAAGAGCAGAAAGTACACAAGTAATAATACAGAAATGTCAAATGTACAGAAGAATAAATTTCGTTAAATCATTAGCACGTAACATTTCCTTATAATTCCATTTGTGTATAGCAAAATAGCTTGTGTGCTTTCATGAATTATAATTGATATTTAGAAGCTTTCATGTAGGTAGATATATAACTCGTGTTAATTAGTAATTTAACAATACATCATGACAACATATCATTTTCGTTTCTTCGTTTATCTCGTTATGCGCGTAAACGAATGTGTAAATAAAGACATATAATCAACGATAACATGTAGTGGCAAACATGATAATTATCGACAAAGGAGAATATTGGTGAAATGATTGTGGGTGATTTCACTCGGTGTATCGGTACATAAACTTTGATAGACATTGCCGGTGGATTCGCTGTCGGTGAAATCGTGTCGATGAAATAATTGTCAGTGATTTAAAGATAACCCAATTTATTGATCTCCCCTTCATAGAGTTGTACGTCTCTCTATAAAACATATTCTACCTGGAAGGGCTGAAACATTTAGCTTAGTCACACTAAACTGGACTGGACTGCAAGTAAGAAGATTGAAATGCAAAATTCACGTGTGAGCGCAACGGTTTAGATGGAAAGTTCGATAAGGCGATTATGTATATTAACCCGAAAGAAAGCTCATGGCTTTGCAACGCGTTACACGCAACACGGAATTTCCCTCGCTGAAATAATCCTATTACAACGATACGATTTTCCTTAACAGATCTCGCAATGTAATTCTCCCTCTACAACTTTTTATTAGGTTTGAAACACGAGAGTTTCGAAGCTCTGCAAAGTCTCGCGAATCTAGAAGTCGAGTTTCAACGTATTTTCGCTTCTTATTTTATAGCTGTTAATAGTTATTATCTCACTCTGCACGTACATCAAACGAGTACTTATGTAAATCCAAAGGAAACGGAAACAACCGAGAATAATTGAGGATAATTCGAATACGTACCGATTAGTAAAGTGTTTGGCAAAGAAAAAAAAAAGGAAAATTGTATCGGAGAAATAGGGGAAAAACGGTGGCGTACATCAAGCAATCTTTATGGCTGTAATACATTTATTATTCATTTATGTTCATTTTCTATCGCGTAACAGACGTTGAAATAACTGGCAGAACGAGCATATAAATCTTGTATCGCTCGACCTGACTTTTCCCGATGGAAAAATATTCACCAGCCTGGGATCGTGCATCGCTAATTACTCCGTTCTACTTTTCGAACGCGTTTCCATCCATACAGGAAAGCAAGAAGGCAAACCCTATCGCACAGTCATGAAGAGATGCAAAAGCAAGAAACCAACCAACGACATGCCGATCGACATGGTGGAAGCAGTCCTACAGAGGCTATTCACCATGGGACACGGACCCTCCCATTACGAGGGCCGCGAAGAGGCAGAGACCGAAGAAGAAGGAGACATCAGCTTCAGCGTCGTCATCGGCGAAGGCGATGTCGTCGATGCCGCCGGAAGAATGAACACCAAGAAGGCTGCAGGAGTCGATGGAAGACTCCTGGACTGCTGGAAGCAGGAGCTGGAAGCAAGCTGGAACCAGACTGCTGGAAGACGGCCAGAGTAATACTGCTAAGGAAGCCGGGAAAGGATCCCAGTCTCCCTAACGCGTACCGGCCGATAAGCATACTCCCAGCCATGAGCAAGATCTGGGAAAAATGCTTTAAGAAGATCATCGAGAGATGCATCGGAACGGACCCGTTCCATCGGAGGCAGTATGGGTTCAGAAAGAAGAATTAGCTTAGCGAATACCGATAAGAACAGGAAGAAGCTGAAACGGGCACAACGAACGGCCCTGTGCATAACAACGACGGCATATCGTACCGTCTCCCACGCGGCACTTTGCGTGTTGACCGGAAATCTCCCGATCTACATAAAGATAAAGATGCTCGGAGAGACTTACGAGTGGAACAAGATCCATAAGACCAAGATCGGCGCGGATGACGGCAACGAGCTGAAGGGGGAACTGGAGGCGCAAGGAAATTAATACCGAGTGCGCTGCTATTTACCAAAAAGAAGATGGACATCGATCATCACAGCATGCAGCTGTTAACCGGGCATGGGAGTGTGGCGGCACTCGACACTAACTAGTGTCGGACGACGGCAGCGACATCTACAGCCCCCAGTGACAATTACAGCGGACCAGGCCCAACTACCACAGCTATCACGCACGTCCAATAAATATATAACGCACACACGGCCACCTCTACAGGAGTTTCGGTGTCTATAGAAAGAGGATTGGCAAGAGCAGCGACAGCAACTGTCTCGACTGTGGAGACCCTAACGACGATGCAGAGCACGCCCTCTTCACGTGCCCGAGGTGAACGGACAGAAGGATTGAGCTGGAGAACGCTCTTGGCGAGAAGATAGACGTGGACAATCTGATCGCCACGGTGACCGCCAAGAACGAGAGCTGGGATAAATTCAGGCAATTTCGCAAGACCGTCATGTCTCACAGGAGGGTGACAGCGAAGGCCTTGAAGGAGACAAGGAGGAGAACGAGAGCAACAACAACTACGCGGAGCAGTGAAGGCAGAGATACAAGACAACAAAGAACCACAGAAGGAGATCAGCCCAGTATTCTGAACTAGCTGAGAAGATGACGAGAGCAATACTGAATATACAGAATAGCTGCCCGACGAAGAAGATACAACGGGGCATGAAAGGACAACCCTGATGACTGCCGACAGGTTTTACCGGGGTTGTCTGTCCTCAAAGCAAAGGAAAAAGGAGGAGGGGTTTTTAGTGGGTATGGCAACAACATCCGCCCGAGTCCCACATAACCCAGTGATGCGGATCACTGGGTATGCGTAACAGCATTTTCCCCTCCTCACGCAAAAAAAAAAAAAAGAAAAAAAACTATACACTCTATCAATTTTAAGTTGATAATTTCGTTATTATATAATTTTTCTTAGTCTAAACTGAATCCAGGAAGAAGAACTTTCATCCAATTACATACTTCATTAATTCATGAATTGTATTCGTTACCGTACGTACAAAAAGAAAGTTGACTGATATAAAAATTCAAAGGATAGAACTTCTAAGCTCGCGATTGGAAACAGATTCAGTTCAATGGTTTAATTTGCCATTTAATTGAATTCTCTGGCAATTTCAGCGAACTGTGGGCTTTAAAAGTGTCCCGCATTCAAACGCAAGACTTCTCCTCCACCTTTCTCTTTCTTTCAATTCCAACCTCAAGTAATTGACCTATTAATTCGACGATATATTTACATGCTCGCAAGGGATTCAAACAACTTCGTTGCGTTAAATTCGCAATTATAACCAACAGGAATGTCTCAATCAATGTGCAGCTCGAAACAAATAATAGATAATTAACTTTTCAATATAACGATTGATATGTTTGATGAAGAAAAATGTATGAATTTTTAAAAACGTCTCCTAGTACATTTAGCATTTTTATAGTAAAAACTTAGAACACACACGCACACATATACTATTCCATGAAATGATTTACACAGCTATGAGTCTAATCCTATCATATTATAAAGGGATGAACGAACTTTTCCTAATAAATATAACTTTATACAAAATCTTGTTTAAAAAAATTAGTTTTTTATTCTCATTAAATTAATTTAATATCAGAATATATAATTTTAGTCGTTATCAAAATTTTATGTCAAATGCGTTCATAGATATATATATAAATAAATGTCTAATCCTATGTATTTATTTCAACTGAAATCTTAACTTAAATATTTATTAACAATATTCTGACGAATATGCAATGAAAGATAAAAACAAGTTTATTTTTCCTATAGAATGTCTCATGCTTCTTACTCATTTTATGTTTCTCGTTGTCAGTGCGTAACTACTTATCAGCCGCATGAATGCTAAGTTTTACTACTGAGAAACGAAGAGACATATAGATGCAAATATACGCTATCTCGCGTGAAAAAACATCAGATACATTAACCAGAAGGAATATCCGATACATATAAAATTCATAGCGTAGTTATTTATACATACGGAATATTTCTTTCTGTATGAAATATTCTTTCTTCTGAATTCTTATTATAAATGTATGTCCATTTCCTACCTTAAAATGTCTCTCCTTTGAAAAACTCCATTTAAATATAACGATCAACAAAATATTACCAATAAAAATATTGAAACGAGATGCTGAAAGAACCTTTTAATGAAGTACAAATGATTATTTCAACTTTAATTCTGTTAAATTTGAATTGAATCATTTATAAACCGAACAGGTGTATAAAATTTTATTGCGTAAAAATCGTGAAGCTGAAAATTAGGAACGAATAACGAATGAGTAACCTAGTTTCATTAAAAGGTACGTGTACGCCGATCCGTGTAACAACTTCGACACTCCAATTATTATAAAGCATGTATCCTTCAGAGATTTTTTGCGCGAACGCAAGATACCTTTTACACGTGCAACTGAATAAGTGGAACGTGATTTTCGATATTTCTTCTTGTAGAACTTGTAACAACGTAACTGTTTCACGAATATTTTCCCTGACACTTTTACAACGATGCGTAGAAATCTCCTTTTATAATTAATAATTTCAGCATTTCTCTGAACAGTTTCGTTGCGATTAAAAAATATACAAAGCTTACGACGTGCTTGTTTAAAAATATTTATATGGAACAAGATTTCGAATTTGTCGCGTCAATCGCGATCTCAGCAGGTGTAAATTAATTCGTTCTAATGAACGAATAAATTAAACGACTCGTGACAAAAATTATCCCTGTCCATGTTTGTCTTTCTAAAACTAATTCAAGGCGAGTTAAATGAATCGCTGTGTACCCTATTCGCGCAGCATGTGTTTTAACGACCAGCATGCAAGCGTTAACGGTGTACTTTAGTTTCTCATGGTTGTGTTAAGCTGGTTGCTCTTAGAATGAGCATATACTTACCGCAGGAATTGAACAGCGGAGACGCCCGCAAGATGTTGACTTCGAATTGTAACATATGCAGTGTATGCAAATCCAAGGTCCCGGCACATACATCTGTCCATGTAAGACAGATCGTCCTTCGAAATCAGTACAGTTTCCTCCTAAATGCACTGAAAACGATTACCAGCGTCAATATCTTTGTCACTCGACAATCGTACGCGCAGTTACGCTAACCGTTTTAACGCCACGCAGCGTGATCACTCTATTCGCGTACCGTGGTAAATTGTGCCACGATGTATGGTCACGATCATTAATTCGCAACGCGCTCAAGCGTGCTCGTCGCGAGTCATATCAGAGTTTCCTCTCGTAATTACTCGTTTTTCAAATAATCATAAACCAAATAAAAAAAAAAACCAATATAAAAAATTACCTCTTGAATCGGAAAACCAAATCCTGCATTATAGAATGTTATCACACAAACGAAACGCAGAGCATAAATATTTCGCAAACTTTTGAGTGTTTGTTGTAACGCTTCCAGTATAACCGATGAAATGAAGCGCGAGCACGTCGAACGGTATATTTCGATGAAAAAAACAGGATGAAAAAGGGCAGCGCGATCGCGTCGATCGGTACTACTCGCAAATAAATAAACGAAGCGCTATCGCGCTGCACAGCACAAACCGATACGGAGTCTTGAAACATCCGACACTAAAACGGTTAATAACATTACGAAAACGACCGTACCAGGAAATTTTTGTTCAACGGATCCGCATTGCGGCTATCACGATGCTCCTTCGTTGCATCGATGCTTCATCGATGAGATTAAAGCACCGTTGAAATAGGTTATTCGATTTCTTACATGGGCAAAAAGTTTTTATATCGTGTTTGCTGTTTTACTTCGCAAGTGTGCTTTACAGTATACGTTAGAACTCCAAGTCGAGCTATCCGAGTTAAAGTCTCTTGAAACTTAAAACGGCACTTAAAGGATATAGGTATAATAGAAGGTTCGTTTAAAATTCAAAAGTGTATATACGTACATATACATTTGAATAAAAATAGCGGATAATCTCAAGTAAAAAAGTAGGTTCGTGTTAGTAAAATGGTTTCAAAATACTTGTCAAAAGTCAAACGACTTGACTAATTAAGAATGGATGTAAGAGATTGAAAGCAAAGGGCATCTAAGAGTATCAATTAAGTAACAAACTCACGGTGACAAAGAGGTTTTCACTCGCTCGAATTCAAATAAATCGGTTAATTTGAGCGAAACTTTAGGTGCACGAGAAGCGACACGCGTCCTCAAGGACTACGAAGGTTCTACTCGAACGAATGAAAACTTTTCTCTGGCCCGGTGTGTATACACAAGACGTGCGAATTTAAAGTGCAGATTGTATTAATTGAAATAATTGGTTGGTTTGATCAAATTAATCGTTTTAAGCTGAAATGACGAAGGTCATCCAAGTAATTGATGTCCACTGTAATTATTTGTTAATCGCGCGTGGAATCGGAACGATTCGACCTCGTTCCAACGCGAATCGTTACTAAGGCAGAGACGGCAATTAATAATTGTCGCGTCATTTGTTCGATCGTGTTCACAAATTCAAATACGGCTGAGTGGCGAAAACCATTTATAACACGTCCCGTACCGCGTAGGTCGTATACATATCTCAGGATGAATTTTTCGTACTTCGCCGCATATATTCTCCATGTCAGACATACCATAAAATATTTCGTGCAATCGCGTATTCCTGTCTAATGTCAGGAATTCTCTTTCCATAGGTCTGCGTTTTCCATATTATCTATTTTGCTTATCAGTAAACATTCTTACAATTTGTGATTAATACTGTACGTACAAGAACGTTAAGTTTTTGACGTTGTAATATTTCACATGAAATAATAATGGCTGTATATCGACTAACTTATTAATTAATTAAATTCGTGTATATCAAGTTTCCTATCATTTAATACTTTCGTGTAACTACAGAGATTTGATACTATGAAATGAAATATAAAACTTGGTAAAAAAACGCGCTTCGTTAGGAAATGAGGGTAATGATGCAAATATTTTTTGTAGCCATTATATAGAATTTCGATGGTATAATTAATCAGTATCAACTTACCAGCCCCTGACGGGAAGAAAGTGACGAAAATAACCTGCAAGCAGATGAGAATTGCAAGTATTTTCGAGTACAGGTCCTTCATGGTTGTAAAAGATCAGGGGATGTTGTCGCTCTAGAATAGGCGAAAATCAGCTGTTTCAATAACTGCTTTGTGGGCACTGGAGTGCGTAGACCAGAAATATCTGCGACAAAAATCAGAATACATTTGTTTTCACATGATTCGATCAATTTTGTGTAGGACTAAGCTGATTGAACCTAACACGGGATAATTGTCCAACTTACGACCTTAACAAGCCCGCTTGATTCTCTATAAGTGCTTGAAATTGATGCTTGTATTCTTTCCAGATTAACAAGCTTTGCCCCCCCCCCCCAACCCCCTCCCTCTCTATTTCCTTAGATCGAGTTAGACTGCCACAACATATTATCTTTCTTCTTTTCTTTTCTTTTTTTTCGATCTTTTAAAGCCTTAAATCGCTGGTTATTATAGTGTATACATTCAATTACTCTGTAAGTCGTAAGTACATGTTTTACGTTATTTTTTATTTTCCAGCTAAATTCCACAAAAACAAGAAATATACTTCCAACGTGTTTTCACGTGTCTCTAGCAAAGATCTGAAAAACAAGTTGCGGCGCAATTTAAAACGACAAATAGCACCGTGTGTCTCGTTGTGGCAACGCACGCTTCGTCAGCTTTTTAAAAGCGCTCTCTGTCTGCTTTTTTCTCTCTTCACCGCCTATTCGTTTTTTCTTAACGAGTGAAACCGTTTTTACGAGGACGGGAGCACAGAAATGACGTACTGGCAATTCTGTTTCGTGATGACACAAGCAGCCCGGTTTCAGTGAATTAAACCTGGCCCCAAGCTTCCAATTATCTCTCCCTTCCTTTCCTTTATTTTTCCCTTCTATATCGAGTTTCAGGTTTTCTAAATTTCCATTACAATCAACTATGGCTTTTCTCTATTTTATATGTTAGCCGATGATTCATGGCAAAAACGTCGGCTGTAAAAATATTTGGAGTTGCAACAGCAACAAGTGTGTTTTCTCAAACAGAAAATATTGGAAGCGTACTCGTTGGCAAAACAGTTCACGGATAGTTCGTCCTCTGCTTGTTATTTGTTTCAATACCGTTAGCAAATAAATTCATGAAACATAGTGGTGTCGCATAAATTGAAAATAAAAGCTTTGCGTATACTTGGCAGTTGAACTTTGGCTATTATACGTATGTTATATATGTAGTATCGTGGACAAAAGGCCTAAGATATCTGCCGAACCATAAACAATGCCGCGAGAGCCGCGGCATCGTCGGGTACATCAATGTGTCGTCGGTTCTTTTTAAGTGGATAGTTTCGTGGAAAGGGCCTGCGTGACTCTGGCCACGGGCGTTTCGGGACACGTGTCCGATAGGACGGGAAAAGACAAAGAGACGCTAAAGGCAGTGTTAGTTGAGAAGCCGGAGAAGACGGATGCAAAAGGTGTGCAGAGTGTGACTTGAGAAGCGAGAGCGAGCGAGTGTAGAAGCGGAAGAGTGTGAATCGGGAAGTCGGAAGCCGTCTATGAGAATAAGACGTACGACAGCATCGTAATCATTTCGTTGCTTCGAACATTATTTATTAAATCAAAACATCATTACTTGTCCTTTCCTCTAAGACCCATTAAGATACTACATATATATATATATATATATATAGAAGATTGCTTAGAATTTGGAGCTTAATAACATATGTCAAAATCATTGACATTAAAGAAGGTGAACCTTACTTACGAAATTTCCTTCCGTCAAATGATACATAAAAATTGAAAAAAATAATATACATAGTTTTGACTTTCTTCCGCATTATAATTTGAATCACTCGATTTATTCGACTAAAGATAATCAAGCAATAACCTCACTTTACACGTATTCTCATCACGTGAAATAGATCACATCAGGGATTTTCAAAAGTCGATGGAATATTAATGGCGATTAATTATTTATGGATGTATTCTGCACGGTTAAAGCAATCGCCTAGTGAATTATCGAGTTCCAGGAATATGAGCGGTAAACAGGATTGCAGCTATAAATGACTCTCTAACGTGTATATTAGAGATGAATTTGATCATTTATCCTCATAATATGAAATACGCTTTCAAGTGGAAATCATAATTAACAATTTCTGGCAGCGAAAAGTAAATAAATCGATACGTTTAAATCAATATTAGAATTTCTTAATATTTTTATCAAATATTTTTATCAAATATTTTAACATCGTAGAAGTGTCGTTGGAGAGAAATATTAGGTTGTTCCAAAAGTTTCTTTCGGTTTATAAAGAAATGATAGATGTACGATATTTTTTGCATTATATTATTTTATTCAATTATGTGCGATCCACCTTTCTCCAATTTAATATAAAATAACATAAAACAAAAAATGCTGTGTATCTATCATTTCTCTATAAAACGAAAGAAAATTTTGCGAAAATATAATAGAAATTTAGCTTTAACACAATATAAAAATGGATTGTTATGCCCCTAGGAGATAAGAACAATATGATTAATATTAATAATGAATACGTTAACGTAACGAAAAGCAGCTTTTGCAGAAGGCTATAACCTGAAAATGTTTACTAAAGAATGATAACATGAATTTTCTTAAGTACCCCATTTGATACTTAATCTGCTTTGTAAATACTGTACGTCCTAACTTTGAAAGAATGCAATTTTAGCCAGAATGTTTCAAATTACCTAGCCGTATTGTTTCCTTGTAATGTAATTTATATTTACATTATCTCGCGTAATTCTTTCCACTTTATTGACTTCTAAACGTTAATGTAATATAATTTTTATAATATAATTTTATCGAAGTTATTTAAAATTTGTAGTATCTCATCCCTACTAGAATAATATTAACAAATGTGCAGAGCTCAAGTCGAATAACACCGGCTCAGATAAATGATCATCAAACTTACTTTTGTTATCGTCGATGTCAGTGATTTTGAACCAGCCAACGTCCATGGCAATCAATATTATTTAGCCGGTCTTAACGCAATGTAAAAAGCAAAAAAAAAGAGGAAGGAAGGAACAGGGAAGCAAAGAGATAAAACGAATTTTTCATTTTCTCGAAACTAGATCGAGTTTCAAGCTGCTCGTAAAAGAGTCTGTAGCCAATCCGACTAAATTCGACGAACCGCGCTTGAAAATTCCCAGAGAACTGTGATAACCATCGAAATCTGTACAATTTGTCGATTCATCGCTTGATTAAAAAATGGAACAAAATGAGGCTGATCAGCCGGCCTTTCAACTTCTAATGATCCCTATCGTTTTACCCTAGGTTGAATGCTACGATATAAGCCGAAACAGCTATAAGTAGGGTTCACGTGATTGCCGCCATCTATTATTCACGCGTTACACATTCGCCAGACAGACGCGTCTAACGGTTGACATTGTTTTCTACCCTCAGTTCCAACGCAATTACGTTGCTACGTGCAATCAAGTCTCGAGTGAAGCTAATGATAAGTTGTTGTTCGATCCTACACAATTACTAAAATTATTCAAATTAAACTAATTTAGTCTAAAAAAACAAGTAATTTCGTTATATATTTCCTTTCATAATAAGCCATGGTTGGAATATAGTAGCTGACGAAAATATTCGTATATTTGTAGAAACATTTTAGGGCTGTATTATGCATAACGGCACTATAGAATTAATACTGTAACAGAATTCTACTATCATGGTTATGCTGGTAATATTCGAAACAAATCTGAAAATCTATGTAGATGTTGTAAGATATTCAGTACGAGTACTGTGCATTACTGGTATGTACATAATCACGACGAGATAAGGAAGGTACTGTTCTCTATTGCTCATCGCTACCCGTTGCTAGTAGCAACGTACTATGCATATATATCTCGTAAAGATTTTAAATGTAGCCAACGAGACCATTTTTAATATTTGACTATCGTGACCCATTACAGTTTCATCACTTTCGATTAATTGAACACGACCCGCACCTTAAGACTAAAATACACAATATAAGTATGGCACAGAAAATCTTTTAAAATTTACGGACGACTATTTATGGTATTTAAAGGCAGCAAAGATAATAATTAGCTGCGGATTTTCCTCGAATCGTAGCATACAATATGGAATCTGATTATTAAAAATTACAGTGGAAATACAGTGGATTTCCATAAGATATTCGTGCTTGTGGCATTTTGGAAATAAATTCTTAACCCAAATGGACGACCTCGATACTCGAGAAATTTTGTGAAGCTGACGTCAATGGCGATATGTACTGTTGTTGTGCTATCATTTCATAGTAAGCTGTATTGATTGCACTTCTATTCACGGAATTGATTTATTCCACACAAAAGTTGACAACAATAATCGAAAAAAGAAAATATATTACCGCCTTTCACATCAGCATACACAAGCACATAGGATTTCACACGAATATACACACTTGTAAATTCGACGAAACGATCAAATTTAATTATTTTTCGATTTTTCGGGCATCAAGTACTACATCAAACGTTACACATCAAACGTTAAAATACGGCGAGCATACAAAATGTACAAACCACTCTAAATTAATTAACTTTGAACGTTATTGATTAATTAAAACAAACCACTGTTGCGTTGAGTTTTACATTTTAAAAAGTTGTTATCCGTTTTTGCTTTGTTTAAAACTAAAAACAGGACTACGTTCATTGTAAGTCGTAAATATCCCTTTTATTTATTTAAACAAACAGATATTTAAACAAACAACTTATAAATATATAATTTATTTACGTATATTTGTAATATCTGTTTTATAAATTTGTACAACCATTTATCCATTTATCTATTTTATTTGCATATAATTTTTATAGACTTTTTTTCTTTTTTCTTATTTTTTTTTTTTTTTTTATTTAAGAACGAAAAATTGTGATTCTATTTTAAGACATGTCAGACTGAAGCGATACGCGATATATATTTCTATTCGGATTTCACCGTCGTCGTAATCGATGCTATTGGAAACGTTTCACGATAGACGTCTTACAAGCGCTTGCAATGTCCGTCATGTGTAAGGCTCTACCACTGAATCGCGGCTGCCATTTAGTGATTAAGGTCGATCACTTAGAGACGTTAATCCGCCATAATGGTGAGCAATACATCGAAGCCATTATTGAAAGCATAGTTACGCGTTAATTTCATCGATCTTATTCACAAATAGAAGTGTACAAATTATAGGATTTCCAAATATTTAGTTTAGTTAAAAGGAGATATGAAAATGACAGGTATATTCAAAGGATAAAACAGAACCGTACGATTGTAAAGTTTCAAATCATTATAACTATTTAAATTTGAAAAATCTTACTATATTTATACAATATATTTTTATTAAGAATGGAAGAAATTTCGAAAAATCCGCCAACACTTTTTACTATCGTCTTGAAGCACACCATATGTTAAGCTTCTTCGTCGTTACAAATTTTATCGCGGATGTAACGAACGTTTCGAACATGTAGCACGCACGCGTCAACGCCTACATTTGGATTTTAAATATATGTTTTATGCATTAAATGTATTTGTACTTTCTTGCGCAATTTCTTTTAATTTGTTACGATATGGAGGGTTTAATTACGTTTAAGATATCTATCTGAATCCTTTAAATTCAATGTTCTTTAAAACATTACGTTACGTAAAATAATCGTTTTTCCACTTTATTGTATCATAAAATAGTTACTTAAATTCATATTACTTAAAGAATCTTCCTACAGAAAGAATAAAAAAGAATAAAATCCTATATGTTAAATTTTACGTGGTTGATGGAATACATAGCGATGACGAGAACTAACTACAGACAACAAGAAACTATTAGCGAAGGCAACTGGTGACTATGAATGTCGTCTTTATAATATGTGGCGACTAAGGAGAACAACTACCAACTACGGATAACAAGTAACAACCAACTGTCTCGTTTCTAAGGGGCAACTAACTTGCAATTATCCTCCTTTGATGGTTCCTGTAGCGTGATATACGTCTTGAACGTAGTTAAAGAATATGGTCGCTGCTGAATGGCGATTTGACAGCAAGGCGATCCCGCCAGTTCAAAGCTTGACATTGCAAGCTACCGAAGACCATTAATCTTGTTATCGAATATCTAGCTTTCAGAAGAACCCTTGTGATATGATATGACGTCATGACATTTTTATGACGAAGATGAACAAACACCGACCTCTAACGAAACAAATTTTTATTAAGTGCCGTATGTGGGTTGCAGGCCGGCCAACCAAGGAAATTTATCGAATGTATAAAGTAAAATATATACGAATATATTGGATATATCATAAAATGCCCGCGTTATATCGTCTAAAGAAAGCTAAATTTAAGGAATTAAAAAATTGAAATACCAATTATAAGAGAGTTAATTAAATTCAAACCTATCGATGGTCTCATAAAGACCTATATTTCCTGGAAATTGATATCTTTCGAATTCTAAATTCTCCTTAGAAAGTATCATAGAGAAAATATGAAACTTGAAAAGTACATCACGCTGATGCCTCGATAAACCGTCGTGTCGATAAATCCATGTGTCCGAGCGATGAATTTTCCCCAAACAACAAAAAACTGAAGGGAAATCTTCTTTGAAGGACGTGACAAAAGGTAGGGGAAGCGGGAACAATGATCACGCGATAAACTGATGGTGTACGTATAGAACGTGTACGTATAGAACGTTGCGAGAGAATTATCGAGAAACAAAAAAAGAAAAAAATAATCGTTGGCCGGCGCGACTATACGCTGTCGACGGGCAAACAGCGACTGAGACTAACTGAAACGAACTCTGTCGCAGTACGAGCACGGGCTGCGTTCGCGGGTCGATCGAACACGTTCTGCGCCTCTCCTCGGCACCGGCGTCAAAGCCACCCCCGATGGCTGCAACGCACTGGTGCACTTGGTGGTCCTTCCTTTTTCGTGTGATATTATACCAGCATCTGTGATG